>NW_008751995.1:119355-203726 GCF_000715545.1 Opisthorchis viverrini | reverse complement strand
TCAAGCTGTCAATAAACACGAACGTGTTTGACACGCGAGAGCGGTTTGGGAGAAATCCGTGTTGAGCTGGAGATATCAGGTTGCTGGAAGTAAGGTAATTCAAGGTTCAAGGTAATTCAAGGTTTAATGGTCTAAATAGCAGTTAAATTTATAACGACCATAAGGTGAACGTATATACACAAAAGGACACAAAAATATACGTAATGTGTGCTGAGTATCACATGGAGTTAAACAGTTCCAGGTTTAGTTGGGATATAATCTATACATCTTAATTGTTCTTGAAAACGCTTAAACTCGGCGAATGTAAAACACTGGGAGGTGACCTGAGATAGCTCGCTTCAGAATGTGTTACATCACCTTGCACGGCACGCTAGTGAGGCTTATAGGACCGTAGCTGCAAGGCGATATTCGGTCACCAGTTGTGTAGATTGGCGTGACAATCCTTTCCTTCCAAGCAGAGGGAGGACGGCCTTCATCAAGCGGCTGGCGAAACACTAGGTGTAGATCATTTGCCAGTCTGGAGGACATTTCTTTCAGGATCCTCGGATCAACCTCGTCGGGCCCCAACGCGCAGAATGGGTTGATCTTGTACGAAAATTATCGAATGTCCTCCACCATGAAGACTAAGTATGTTAGAGGCTGTTCGAAGTTCCGCCTTGACAAGGGTGGATGTGACGAAGACGCCGGGGCTGAGTATAGAGAGGCATGGTGTTCTCTGTAAACCTCAGATACCACTGTTGTGTCGTTTGTCGGTTCTCCGTTCCTGTCCCTCAAGGAGAACGCGGATGGTTTGGTTAGACGGCAATGTATCATGTACTTGAAAAGTACCCTTTCGTTTCTCCGAGCGATGCCCAGGATAGTTTTTTTCGTATGTTCCAATGACGGATTTCTGATTTACAGCGGTTTCGCATCTTACGAAATGCCAGCTCATCTTCTGTATCACCTGCAACGGGGGCGAGATGGCCGAAGTGGTTAGAGCGCGGATTACTAACCTGAAGGTCCGCGGTTCGAATCCGACCTCCGCCACTCGACTTCCCCTGTCTAGGCTTGGGCAACCTGGCAGTATCCCAGCCCTCGTGCTTCCTTCGGGTGGCATGGCAGCTAGGCACCGGAAGGGTGCTACAGCTGAACGCTTTATCTTTTTTATCACCTGCAATCAACTATTGAAATAGTTGGGACCTCTTTTCCAGAAGTCGGCGAATGCTTTATGACAGATTGCGGCCCATGCGAGTGCGTGCTGTTTTTTTGGGTGTACATCGCGACAGCCTCGTGAACTTTCTGGACAAGAATCCCAGTGCGACTTGTTCGAGAAAGGTGCGCGTTCCTGAGAAGTCTGCACGGCAGAGGTCTCGAAACCGCGTTTGAGGTTCGGGATTTGCGGCCCAATAGCAGATGAAATCAAAGGTCAGCACACAGTGGTCGCTGTGTCCCAGTAGAGCGTTAATTGTTACCTGATTAACGAAGTGTCTTTCGTTGGAGATGACCAAATCCTGGAAGGATGGTAGTTGACCTGCGCGGCATCTGGTGTGTGGAAAGTCATGTTGAATTCAAGCGCTCCGTTGAAGGACTATAGACGAATATAGACGGTTGTTCAAGTCAAGCTGACTGTTTAACATCGGCGAGTTAGTTGAAAAGACAGAGGCATTTTGTGGACAAGGATTTCGACACTGATTCTGCTGCCTCCGACGGCGAGGAGCCGAAAGGTGAGCGCTCAGGTTGGTGAGCACAATTATTAGCCGTGCACAGGGTTTGAGTTCAGGCTTCTAAAGGGCCATCAGGGGCAATATCATCTGCTTATTATCGTCGTGGCTTCTGGGAATTCTTTTCGGTTGCAAGGTTTTTCCGCGCCGTGAAAGCCCGTTTTGCTCGGGTCTTTTAGCTTTGAGGGAAAGGGTTCTTTCCCCGTGGAGTTTCTCAATATGCTGTTGAGGAGCTAATTCTGTTTCTTATCTATGTAAATGACTTTCAAAATGTTTTTACAAGTTATCGTCAACTTTTTGCTGACAAATTGAAACCATGAGGTTTAAATGTCGGTGCCCTCCAGGTAGGTGCAGACGTTGCAATTCACCTGTCATTAAACAGAATGATGGGAATGCATCCATGTACCACTGAGAAGAGGCTCAGCAAAGCGTCCATCTCGCATGGTGGGAATGAACCAGAACACTTCACGAATGTAAACACCAAATAGGATGTAGTTAGCTGGCTCCCTTCAGACATATCCTTCCCGCTGTACCGTGAGGAATCGGCTGGAGGGCATTCGCCGTCCCAGAGATGATTCATCGCACCTTCGGCGTATTACTCGTATTGGTCCTCAGATGCTCCACGGGGACTACGCCAGGCTGATTCTTGAATATGACAGCTGAATTGTCCACTTATAGAGGAGGAAAGGCAAACCTCATTGAGCGATCACAACAGGCTGCTACTGAAATGGTTGCAGGCATTAAATCCGTGGACTATGAAACGCGGTGCACAGTCTCTAGCCTTTTAAGAATCTTCGCCCTGTATGAACGAGGGCCGTCAAAAGGGTTTTTCAGTATTAACCCAAATAACATACGGCGGGGACGCGGTAAGGGGATTTCCATTTTCACAGATCGAATTATTGGGAAAATGTTTTTGTTACTTCGGTTAGTTGACGTGACGTTAGTTGGCGTGAAATAACTTTCTTCCGACGGTTGCTCGCGCTGCGTCTGGTACTCAGTTCAAATCCCTTTTAGAGGCCTCTTTATTTGACTCCTAGCGTTGGCAAATTACTGCCTCGCACTGAGTACTTTAAGAGCAATGTTACACTTTTTTCGCCTATACCTTTCTGGTGAACGCAAGCCACTGAACGGCAAGAATAAACCCTACTTTAAAAGCTTTGACGAAAATCTTGATACCGTGTGTCCTTCGGGGAACCCATGAATACCGGCTTCTGACAACCAGAACCCAGTACACTCTCGAACTGTGGTACACAGATCCTGACCTTGAGGTTTTTGTTTTAACGACCCAAAGTCTCTTTGTTTGGCGTCCCCGCGCTGGAGTCTGCACAATGTCATCTAGCGCTCGGCTACAAAAGGTCTGTTGTTGTTCCTCTCGCCTAGCTTCATAAAACCCTTCTTGGGTACCTCCATTTGGTCAGTCTATGTTGCCTCATTTGAGTTTCGTTTTGTTGTTAGTACTCCACTCGGGTGTACCCATGATTCGGCTAGACAGTTGTCTGGCATGGCATATGCAACCCAGCCGATAGCATTGATTCATTGATCTAATTGCCGTAGGGGTTCAAAGAATGTGTTAAGTTGATGGCAGATATGTTCTATCACTTCTGTAACACCAGTGGATACTAGGTGCCCGCAGACTCCCCACTTTAATGTAATCTGTCTAAGCAAGTTTGAGCTTCTTTGCACAGGGCTGACTGAGTATCATACTCTGGGCACCTAATAAGTTTCGGAGTAAGCCATGTATCTGTCCATCTTAAAGCTCGGGGCATTTGCTTGTACTTTCCTTCGACTGAAGCGAATTTGCCCACTATATATTTGGGGACTAGATAGAAATTGTAGGAGTTCTAAAAAGGTTAATGAAAGTTACGACGAAGGTCCATTTTCAAGAGTAAACAATCCACTGGTTGCATACAATTGTCAATTTTCGTTGGTATTGCCTGCACATCAGGGCTTTAAAACGCTTGAGATTTCTGAAAGCTTCGTGTATTCAAGGCGCGATGGTGAAAGTGGAGCAGCGACATCTCCATGGATTCCGTAAGCAAGGGCAGGGTGTGCCAACTGAAATCATTTATGTCAACGTGATACATGTTTTCCTCTAGATGGTACGGCATAAAACACTGCAGCCACAAAACTACATGCGGTCGTTTGCTCGTAGGATGCTCATAGGCTAGTCGTATTTGACAGCCACCTTAACTCAGCTCTGTTCGTGTAGATAAAAGCGGCCTATCCGTCATCAGGCCAACTGAACTGTCATCGGATGTCATGTACTGCCAACCTACGAAAATATCTTTTCACGTTCAAAAGCTACCACATTAATGTTATGGTCGGGCCTTGGCACTGCATTGGCAAGAGCTACTTTGACCGGAACTTGATCCCATAGGGCTCGTCCCTACTAGTTCGGCTTAAAATGAACATTCAGACAAAAGATAACAAGTCTTCACACTTCCAGTATTCGTACTTCACGGCTTCGTGGGACTATTTTGCGGTAAGCGTTTAGAGGCAGTTGCCCACAGTTGACCAGCATCTACATATTCATCAAGATGTCAGTACTCTCTCCATCAAGAAAGGGCGAGCTAGAAAACGTGGTATCGAAAATTCTTACACTTCGGTTGCTCGACAGCTGACCGTGACCGCTGGTGAAAATTCTAGTACGGTTGATAAACACCGAAAGCCCATTGAAAGCGCGATTCAGCTCCAGACACTCCTACCGCTCGCAGTAGAATTCGGGCTGAGGTATCTAGGACTTACCCCGACTGCTCGCCGCTACACGTAAACAAGGCTCGATGCACAGCATTCCACACATGTCACCTGAACGTGAATGCATTATTCATTATTGCAGCTCTGATTTTCAGTTGCATCTGAGTCCGCTCTTCAATTAATCCATACTAGTCCGTCAGTCATTCAACCAATATTGAATGTATAAACCACCCCCTATAGAAAATAACTCGAAACGTACCATCACAATTGACAGCGCCAGATGATAACACCGGTGCTTCACTGCTTCACCCCGATAATCCCCAAAGGTCTATCCGCAATTCAGTAATCGGACAAAAGCCCATTGCCGAAACTTTTCCTTTCAGTCGCTGCGCATAATGTATCTGAGACAGGCAAATAGGACCCCTGTTCGGTCCTATGCCCTAATCTGCTTAGCATGAACGTATCCACAATTATCTGTGGGTATGTGGTGCCCTGCTACAGTTTCGGATGGGATTCCACCAGAGTCATTTTCCCGTTGTATGATTATCTGGTCGAACTTGCTGCAGTAACCTGTTCGCCTGTCAGTGTACGTCACGACTTGCTGCATTTGAGGCCGAGGAATTGGGCTTCTTTCGAGAAT
The DNA here is from genome assembly GCF_000715545.1 of Opisthorchis viverrini. Classification (NCBI taxonomy): domain Eukaryota; kingdom Metazoa; phylum Platyhelminthes; class Trematoda; order Opisthorchiida; family Opisthorchiidae; genus Opisthorchis; species Opisthorchis viverrini. Next base: position 198,692 of record NW_008751995.1, on the reverse strand, counting down.
TGTAACGACCACCTCAACGAGCGGGAACCACGGATACTGTCATTCCTGCGGTTTGTGTGGGTTTTCACACCGGCCAACTGATGCTTGTGGTTGATTTGAAGTTCAGACTCACGGAGCAAATAATTGGAAGTGACTCCAGCGAAACATCGTTTGTTCCTTGCTATTACAGTCACATCGGTGTACTTGGGGGCCAGTCGCCGCAAGCTAGTCATGGACTGAGATCAGTTGCCAATGGAGAGATTCTGTCGTTCGTGGGTGTTCCTTCCGGAGTGTACAGCTTGCTTCCCATCATGTGTGTTGTCTGTTATTACTTCGTTGCCCATCAGAGTCAAGTAGGCCGGCGCAGGACAATCCCCCACTCACTTTCGGCAGCAGCTCAACTTGAGCTGATCTGGCTAGAACTGGAATAGCGCGGACATTGATAACTTGGACTAATGAAAAATGATGTGAGACTCGTGAAAATCATCTCTTTTGCTGCCTGGGAAATCATAACAACGACTAGTGGTCAAGATATCGCACCCAGGTCACGCAAACACCGGCTGATCAAGAATCTACACGGCTGGTGAACACTGGTTAATTGCGAAGGCGAAGTGGCCGAGATACATATTCCCCTCAGGAATGGGCGGATTTCGTCAACCTTATAGAGGATGAGCGTAACCTAAACAGATGGATCAGCATTTCATTCGCAAGATAGTTACATGGATCGATGGGATGACCACTTTGAGGAACACTTGAGCTAGTTTTCCTCAACACATTCTGGGTTGACCCCGTGAAATTGACACCAATCTCCATCAGTAGAACAAGCCTAATACGTGATTTGTCTCGAGGATGAAACTCCTGACCCCGGTAGCTTGCTGCCTGAACCCTTGTAGGAAGCAGGCGTGGAGGCTGGCAACCCCACTATAAAGTGTTAGGAACAAAAACCATTCTGGTGGCATGGGTCTCCTCGACAGCGATTCCACTATTCAGGAAGGACCAAAGAACATCTTGCGAACATCACCTTGACATCGGCGTATATGCATAGAATCGGTAGCAACGTCGTTCGCAGGTCAGCCGATTGCTGAGAGGAGCAAATTCATAAGAGTCAGTTTCCCCCTGGCGAACAGCATGTCCATATTTATTGAAGAGCGATGCTGCCTTCCCCAGAGGAAGGACGGGTTAGAAAAGGCCGACCCCCAAAACCGCACACTCCGATCACCCGATGGTTGACCATGACCGCCGGAGCTTTACCAACTACGGTCGAAATACTTTCAAAACCAGAGTCCGGTGCTGCTCAAAAGGCACCTACTGTGTGCAGCCGCATCAGGAACGAGACAATAATGCCCTATTTTCTGAACCCTCGGATTAGGCCAACCCCCTGCAGTCAAACAGGTCAGACTATTGAGTCATCGGCCCCGGGCAGGGTCCCCAAAGAAAATCGTATAGTCTGCTGCCTCGTGGGTCAGACCTTTCAGTCAGAGGCTAGGAGCTGGGTCCCCGAACAAAACCCTACATTCTCTCACTGCCTCTTGGTCAGACTTTTAGGTCACAGGCTAGGGATACCTCAATCAAACTCCCTCTGCCCGGGCAACCGAGAAGTATCATTTGCCCGCGCAGTTTGGTGTCCACCGATGTCACTCCCCAACCCCTTCCTATCACTGAGTCACTTGACCGTCAAAAGATAAAAACGAGATAATCTTCCCCTTTTGGTGCTCAGCTGCCATGCCACCCAAAGGGAGCATGAGGGCTCGGATACTGCCAGGTTGCCCAAACCTAGACAGGGGAAGTCGAGAGGCAGAGGTTGGGTTATAACCACGGACCTTCCGGTGGGTAAATTCGCGCTCTTAACCACTTGAGCCATCTCACCTTACTTGACTGTCAGTTATCTGACCAAAGGGCCTTATGTTCCTCGCTGCCTACTAACAGTGGACAAAATAACACCCTTCTTAATCTACGAGATCCTTCCTAAATAGGAACTTTTAACGTCCGTACTCCATGTCAAATTGGCAAACAGGCAATGCTTGCTAAATCCTTATACTTCCTTAAAATTGATGTATGCTGTCTCCGAAATGCGCATACAAGAGCCAAACGTGGTTGCGCATCTCAGGACGCCAAGGACGAAATCAGCCCCTTTACAGTTCTCCATCAGTGTGTCCAGTGACCCAGAAACGATGACTTGTGAAATATATGGCGTGGGAGTTGCACTCAGCGCCAGAGCTGAACGCGCTCTGCTGGATTGGATTCCAGTGAACAGTCATCTTTGTGCCATCCGGTTATCCAGCTCAATGCCTCGGCGTAAAATGAATGCTCAAGTAGGTTTTCTTGGCTCCTTGGAGTCACATTTGGGCGATCGATTCGGAGTCCTTGCTCGCCGCACAGACAACATCGGCTCCTCCAGTTATGTGCTGACCATGAACTGTTTCTGGCCAGTACGAACTTTCGACATAAACGTTCGCACCGCGTAACCTGGCGGCCACCAACTGCGAATCAACCGTGGGCCCAACAGGACCACCCGTGAAGAGCCACAGTTCAAGGCTGTTGTTCCTTCTGGGGCACACTGTAGTGGGAGTCGATGACTTAGTTAGTCGATTATTGATCCGTTGAGTAGAATGAGAAGACTTCGCCTAAGGATAGGCTTTATTCAACATATAAGCACAGTATAGGCTGAAATGACAAGTGAAAGTGAATTAATGGAAATAGCAGTAAAGCGTAACTTTCACTACATTCACTCCGGCAGGCAAAATGTCAGTTGAACCTAACAGAAATGTGTTGTTGGTAACAGAAAATGAACGTAGTGCGGATGAACAATTGAAAATGGTTAAAGTAATTTTTAGTATTTTGAGGGTCTGAATGGAACACTGAAATAACGTTTCGTCGTGGACGCAAGAAAGTTTGTAACACCTGATCTAGACTTCGCGGCTACGTAAATTGTAGGGACGAGTGCGTTGCTGTTGCATCAGAAGATTCTGAGCATTTTCTGATATGCTCGTTTTCGGTCTGTTTCGAATCTCTGGTAATATTCCAGCATTTCCTTCACTGTTGTTATCATCCGATAACATTTGAGACTCGAGCTGAACATTTTCTGATCCCCTATCGCCACCTGAGGGTGCGAGTTGACGGATGGAAACTGTTTGGTCCCTACCGTCTTTGAGCCGAATATGGGCATACTCAGGATTGCATTCTAGTAACGTCGCTTCTTCCACAATTGGGTCATATTTTGATGTGCGGTCAAACGACTTCACAAGGACAGGACCTGGTGATGTTAGCCAGCTAGGCAGAGATGGTCCGTACGATGATCGACGCTCGTGAACAAACATTCTCTCATGTGGCGTTGAATTAGTAGCCGTACAGAGTAACGACCGAATGGCATGCAGAGCATCGATGAGCATATGTTCCCAATGTCCAACGTCGAGATTACGAGATGTTAGACCGAGTGTGATAGCTTTCCAAAGCGTTCCGTTTAGCCGTTCCACTTGTCCGTTGCCCTGGGGGTTATAGGGAGTGGTTCTGCTGGTAGCTATATGCCTGCTATGCAGAAATTCTTTGAGTTCGACGGACATGAATGAAGGGCCTCGGTCCGAGTGAATATAGGCTGGCATACCGAATATTGAAAACAGTTGACATAAACAACTGATGAGTGTCGATGCTTTCATATCCGGACAAGCGAAAGCAAATGGGAATCGCGAATACTCATCTATGATCGTTAGCAGATATTTGTTACGAGTAACCGAAGGTAAAGGTCCTTTAAAGTCGATGTTCAGGCGTTCAAACGGCCGGGTAGCCTTTATTAGTTTTCCCTGTATATGACGATGAAACCGAGGTTTTATTTGCGCACATACCCTGCACTGTGCGCCAACGGCCCTAACTTCGTTCAACGAATATGGGAGATTTTTCGATCTGACAAAGTGAAACATTCTTCGGACTCCGGGGTGGCATAACGAGGTATGTATGGTCAGCAGTTCGGAAGAATTAGACACGGAGCTACAAAACTGGCGGGATAGTGCGTCGGCAGCTTGATTCTCTTTGCCCGGACGATAAACGACATCATAACTGAAGGGAGAAAGTTCGATGCGCCACCGTAGTACCTTATCATTTTTAACTTTACCTTTATGGTTAGTATCATACATAAAGGCAACAGATCGTTGATCCGTTATCAACTTGAAGTGATTACCAATGAGGTAATGTCGCCATTTTCGTATAGATTCAACTACTGCATACGCCTCCTTTTCAACAGCGGAATGGCGTTGCTCAGATGGAGACAGTGTTCTGGAGAAAAAGGCCACTGGTCTTCCGTTTTGATTTAGGGTGGCTGCGATTGCCACATCAGACGCATCTGTCTCGACTACCAACGGTTGTGTGTAGTCGATAGAAACAACCAGGGCGTTAGCCAGTTCCGATTTCAGTACGTGAAACGCCGTTTTCACCGATTCAGGTAGAGGAAATATTTGGTTGTGCACGAGTGGATAAATTTTATCAGAAAAATGTGATATCCAGTGCGAATAGTATGAAAACAACCCGATCGCTCGCTGTTGGGATTTTTGGTTACTGGGTAGCGGAAGATTGCGGAGTGGTTGCAATCTATCGGGGTCTGGTTTGATAGTACCTTTAGATACTTCATAACCTAACAACCGTACAGTTCTTGTACAGATTGTACTCTTTGCTTCATTGAAAATGAGTCCGAAACGCCGCGCCACTTCTTTGAACTTGGCTAAATTAGCATCATGTTCTTCCATAGACTTACCACATATAGTGACATTGTCTATATATGCAAAAGTGTCAGCCAGTTTCTCTTTGGCAATGATTTCATTAATTGTGCGTTGGAAACAAGCAACGCCGTTCGTCACACCGAAGGGTATCCGACAAAATTGGTACAAATTGCCATCAGCCTCGAAAGCAGTATATTTACGTTCGTCGGCGCGGATAGGAATTTGATGATAGGCACTGCGTAGGTCGAGTGTGCTGTATAATTCATAACAAGCGATCTTTTCTATCATTTCATCGATGCGTGGGAGTGGATACGCGTCCAGATACGTATAACGGTTAATTGTTTGACTATAATCAACCACCATTCGTTTCTTGTGACGCTCGTTGGTTGTGACCAAGACTTGAGCGCGCCATGGTGACGTTGATGGCTCTATAACTCCATCACGCAACAGGGTATTTATTTCCTTGCGAATAAAAAGTTGATCAGGAAAAGACTGACGTCTGGTTTTTGTCGCGACAGGTTTACACATTGGTGATAGATTCTGGAACAAAGTCGGTTCAGGAACCTTAGCAGCTGTCAAATTGCAAAGGGAAACAGGTGGTCGGGAACCGCCGAATGGTATTTCTAATCCCTCGTGCAGGTTGAGGAAGTCGTGACCGAGCAACACATCAGCACATAGATGCGGCAGAACGGATAGCCTGACATTTTTGTAATCGAAGTCTTTTAGCTGTAGGTGCACCAGACAATGTCCAAGGGTATCACTCACAAAAGATGTGTTAGCCATAGAGATTTTGCTTCTTGATTCAAGTACTCGCCAGCTATACTTATTGACGACTGATGCTGAGATATAACTCTCAGAACTACCAGTATCGACTAGGGCTTGGAGACGGACACCGTTAACATGAACATGGCTAATCGCTCGTTGTAGGCATACGGGAGCAGACGCAACAGTAAGCGCCGACAACAAAGATTGAGTAGTCGCCGTCTGTGGCTTGATTTTCTGTTTGGAACGACAAACTGACTGAAAGTGACCCTTTTTACCACACAGCTTGCATATGGCATCTCTGGCGGGACAGGCTGTTCGCGGATGTCGGCTATAGCCACAAAAGAAACATTTATTAGTTACCGCAGAAACCAGGATTGTATCTTCTGACTGGGCTGTATCTTGAATTAAGCCACTTTGTGGAGCAGCGTTGCAAGGGTTGGATGAGATGGGTACTTGATACGACAATGCCTGTTTGTATGCCGATTCTAATGCTTTAGATTTTTCTACGGTTTCACGTAGCGTCAACGTATGGTGCCCCAACAACCTCTGGCGGATTTGAGTAGACTGAATGCCCGATATAAATGCGTCCCTGATAGCTTCGTCACGAAGTACATCGCCTATCACACTTTGATAATTACAATCAACAGCTAGCGTCCGTAACTTGCACATACTGATCGAGTGTTTGCTCATTGTCTTGTTTGCATGTGTGAAGAACGTGTCGAGCGAAAATTTCGCTTTTGGTGGGGCGTAGATTGAACAAAAGGTATCGACAGCTTCTTTGAAAGTGGTGCACTCAGAAACGGATTTATAGACAGAAGGAGAAAGATAATTGATCAAAAGTTCCAGTTTGTCCGGATTATGCGTCTCAATACAAGATAAAAAATGGGAGAATGTACGATACCAGTGAGTCCATTGGTCGGTTGCATCAGGAGCGTATGGATCCGCGTCAAATCTGGCTGGTTGAGCAAAGCGTTCCATGGATGAGAAATAATATTTTGAATAAATTGTAGTGGGATTCGATGACTTAGTTGATCGATTATTGATCCGTTGAGTAGAATGAGAAGACTTCGCCTAAGGATAGGTTTTATTCAACATATAAGCACAGTATAGGCTGAAATGACAAGTGAAAGTGAATTAATGGAAATAGCAGTAAAACGTAACTTTCACTACACACACCAGTTGATTCCGATCACGCCATGGTGCTGATAGTTCGCTTCCCTTCAGACCCTCGCAAGTTAGCAAGAAGCATGCCAATCCACTATCTTCGAAGAACGACGATAACTCAACAGTACCGACCTGAGCTAGCCCAACAACTCTCCACGGTAAACCAATACTGCAGTGGCAGTCAGCATGTGGATGAAGCCTGACAAAATGTGAAAGGAGCTATTTTAGCGGTGTTCAGTGCTGTCTATCCGACCTCCGATTAGACCACAAGACCACTGGATGTTGGCGAGGTCGCTATCCATGATTGATGCCAGAAAATCTATACCAGCAGGCAACGAGTACGACGGCGCACGCAAATCCCTCAAATGTCGAATATTGAAGAGTCTAAGGAAAGATCGAGAGCTCTGGTGGACTTCGAAAGCTCGGGAGATGGAGAAGGCTTGTGGTACGGGAATCAGCCGTGCTCCATATCAACTGATACGATCAACTGGCCCCAAGAAAGCAACCGTCAGGAAAACGATAAGTGAAACAGATGGCTCATTAATTCACTCACAAAAAACGTCGACTGGAAAGAGGCGCCGAACACTTCAAAGAGCAGTTCAGCTGACCTGCAACAAAAGCTGTAGAGATAGTGCATACAGGTGAATGGAATGTAAACCTTGATCGCCCTTCGGAAAAAGAAATAAAGTACGAAATATCTTTGCAGAGACGTGAGACGGCACCAGGACCGGACGGTCTCTATCCATCCCTCTTCAAAGAAGGCGGAGAATCCTTGGTGATCCATCTGACAGCTTATTGGTGTTTTATGGAACGAAGAGAAAGTGCCTGCAGAATGGGGCATGTCGACAGTTATTCCTGTCTTCAAAAATGATACGCGGATGCTGTGTGAAAACCACCGTGGCATCAGCCTATGAGTTGTGTCATCTAAGGTGCTCTCCGGTCTCATTCTTCGAAGGTTGACTGAACACGGGAGACAGATCCGTGAAAACCAAGTTGTGTTTCGTTCTGCAAAAGGATGTGCTGATCATATCTTCACCCTCCGACAGATTCTAGAACTGCGACACTGCTTCCAGCAACCAGTCATAGTTGTACTTCTCGATCTGAAAGCTGACTTTGACTCTGTAGACCGTCAAGCACTATGGAAGTTTCTGTGGAGCACAGGTGTCCCCCATAGATTCTTGACCCTCCTTAAGGCGCTGTACGCCAACTCCCGCGGCCGCGTGAAGGCTTACAGGATGCTTTCTTCTGAGTTCGCCACATCGAGTGGTGTCCGACAGAGCTGTCCTCTTTCACCTTTGCTCTTCAACTTCGTCATTGATACGATCATGGAAGACTCACTACCGGTCTCAAATGCCTGTGGGGTCGAATTGCTTCCTGGGCGTTTGCTCACAGATATCGAGTATGCAGAAGACGTCACCGTTCTTGGATCTGACCCCGTGGTAAGGCAAACAATGTTAACTAATCTAAATTATTCCGCCTCATGGTTTTGCGTGTGCTTCACACCTACAGTGTTAAGTGCTACTACAAGACTGGGTGGGCTCGAACCCTAGCCTCATGCTTGCGAATGAGCCGATTGAGGTAGTAGACAAATTTGTTTACCTGGGCAGCTGTATCAGTCCCAGTGGTCTCACGGAAGATGATATGTTCATCTGGATTGAGAGGGCCAGAGCAGCTTTTGTGAACCTGCTTCACCTATGTTGTAGGCGTGACATCAGTTTGTCCGTCAAAGGTCGAGTGTGGTGCGCTCCATTTTACTATATGGATCAGAAACCAGGCTGCTGCGCACCGGAAACATCAAAAGGCTTTCAGTGTTTGACCATCGATGTCTTCGGAGTCTGGTGGGGACACCGGATCAGCAATTCTGAAGTACGTCGAGTGGTATTCGGAGGAAATAACTGAATTTCGGTAGATGAACTGATCACGCTGCGTAGGTTGCGCTGGATTGGCCACGTGCTGCATATGCCAGTCGACCGACTTCCTCAAAGGTTTCTTTTTGCACAACTACGTGAAGGGTAGAAACGGGCAAGAGGCGGTCAAACGATGACTTGGCATGTACACGCCGTTTCGACGATGCGTGTGGAACGGGAAGAGTGAACAGAAACAAGGGAGACTTAGTCAGAAGGAGAGTACAACAGGAAGGTCGTATAATTTTGGGCGAATTGACTAAGAGAAACAAGCGATATGGCGCGTGTTCTGCTTCCTCAGTGGTGCATGGAAGACGTCCACGGTGATTCGTTGACTTTGCACTCTTCATCAGCTTCACTAGTTATTAGACAACAAAAAAGCCAAGGGCTGAAAGGTAAAAAAATTGGGTGAAACAAGCATTAGATGCAATGGACGAATAATCAGTTTCGAATCAAGTGATAGCTTCAAGCCTGGAGTGCCCCCGTTTTTTTCCCGGGCCACCCCGTGTTTAAGACCACTGATTTGAATATCTGAGCGTTGTATCATTCCTACAAGCTTAACGCACCAATCGCGGTCTGTATTTCCCATGATACGATGTGTATGTATAGTCACTGTATCTCAAGAATTTAACTCATATCGTTTCCGTGCCCTACCTTGCTCCTATTGCAGGAATTAGCAACTCTGAAAAATGCCTCAAACCAGAGGATATTTCGAAATGTGGTTGTAGATGATTCTAATATGCGCCACTGGACTGGTTACATTGTTCCGGTAAGTTGTGGGTGTACTTTCTCTGCTCATCCATGCTGTCACCCTTTTCCAAGCGGCTTTTTTTTAAAATGCATCGATATCGTGAATGCTCACAGGTCAATTTGGTTGTGTTAGCTAAGCCATCCGGTTTTTATTTCTGGATTGGGTTCCATCATATTAATGACGGGTATGGCCGTCTATTAAGTGGACTTGTGGGTCATCTCATTCTCTGTACTTTTGGCAGCCACGTCTGATAGGTTGTCAGTCGCTTTTTCCTCCATGTTCAGGTTGTCTAAGCCTAGTCGGACAGTCTGAGTACATGATACTAGCCGTACTACTCAGCTGGTCAGATCGGAATGGCCATAGCTTCTCCACGTACGAACTGTTACACCTGGTGGATGAAGTTGTCATTGGTTTTTGACCTACTTTTATCAGGCTACAGTAACAGTCTTAATAAACGATGACTTGCGTCCCTAACACGGTCCCCTACCAGGATTGGCTTAGCAAAACCAGACAGAAATGTCAGCTTCTGATTCACATCATTCAAACGCCCTTTCTCACTAAAGCTAGTGAATCTAGAAACCTGGTTCCATTAGTGTGCGCTCTTTTCACCCCCAACTCTCTGCATCGGCTGAACAGCTGACTACTTTCCTGGCATGACTTTGCCCCAAGGAACTGAGTTCCCGCCGGTTTATCCTGTAACACACTGCAGCACTGTTGCCCGTCCATCATGATGACGTGACATCTTTAGGTTGGGACCGAACAACTGAAACTGAATGCTAATGAGCTGACAAAGATCAAACTATCTGACGGCCGCTTTAATGTGATTCCTTGTAATTCCCGTGTGTAGTTTCATGTCAACGTACACAATGTTATGTACGGCAGTGAAGCATCAGTGTTGGAACTGATGTCATGAGTTCCCGCCGGTTTATCCTGTAACACACTGCAGCACTGTTGCCCGTCCATCATGATGACGTGACATCTTTAGGTTGGGACCGAACAACTGAAACTGAATGCTAATGAGCTGACAAAGATCAAACTATCTGACGGCCGCTTTAATGTGATTCCTTGTAATTCCCGTGTGTAGTTTCATGTCAACGTACACAATGTTATGTACGGCAGTGAAGCATCAGTGTTGGACACTGATGTCATGCTGTCGATGATGATGATGACACACTGTTATGGGAACAATAGAGTAGATCCTTAGAGTGTATTAGATTAGGAAAGCCCTCACAATCCTTGAGTCCTCTAGATTTACTCAAGGTTTTATCACGGCGTTTTCGGTCAGGTTCATCAGCTGGTACATGTATTCATGACGCCAAACGGGGATATATACGCTCCTTCTAAAATGAATTGCGGTATTAACCCCAACACTACGGGATCCTATCAGCGTCCACATTTCTGTGACCGAATAGCTCTTAGATTGTATTTATATACATTCATCATTTGGGTTACATAGATGTTTTTCCTGTTTCTTAGCAGCTCTTTGAAAGTCTGTGTCTTCCGTTATTCGTTTCTTTGCCCATGTCTGCTTCGTAGTATAATTGTTTTGCTAAGTTTTCTTCCTCAATAGAAGGTTGTCTCAAGAAGTTAGCCCACAGTCCATTAGTTCAAGGGACGAGATGATGTTCAGTGGAAGGTGAAGTGTTCTGAATCATGTTTAACTGACTAGTATCAAGGCTCTGAAGATTGTCACGGGCACTGTAGATCGTCAATGTCGCTCTAGTTCCGGAGTTATAGGTTTCACACAGAGATATCTGGGCTGGTGGACAAAACTACAACGCAGTTCACTGTCACTTAGGTTTCTTGCACTATGTCAATACGTATGTATTTGAGCGAAAGATATACCAACGATCTTCTTTATCCATACGTCTATTTTTGTTGAGATTGTTTCGCTGATGATATTGCTGGACGTGAGTATATAGTAACACCTAAACTTGTCAGGAAACGTCAGCTCTGTGTGGTTACTTCTTCACAGCAAAGTTTGCTGTGGAGAACTAAAGGTTGTATGCGCAAGGCAGAGTTCTGTTTCATGGCCTTTCAGTGGCATGAATATTTTATCAATATACGTCCTCTATAACTATTTATCCACACCAGTGCCGACAGGTACTATCTGAAACCCTCTCGGGACGATAATCAATAGTGCAAGAACAGCACACAAATTCCATTTACACTTCTGTTCATTCGTGGCCATTCTCCATCGCTTTCTGCATGTTGTTTCGTGAGTCGGCCATTTTCGTCTCATCTAAGCTTTTTTCGATTCACTGAATATTATACCGACACATAATGCACACTTCAGAAGGATTGATTGACGGGACGTGATTGGAATAGCAATGTTTAAATATCATTGTACCCCTTCTCTGGTGCACTGACAGTCAGTGGTCGAATTATATATGGGTCTCCAACTTATGTTTCTTTGCACAGGCTTCGATGGCGACCGACTCACAGCCCAGACACTCCGAGTGACAACACTGATGTTGCTGTTTGTAGTGCTGCTGTTGCTGGTAATGGTGTTGACGATATTCCTGGCCGGAATGTCTATGTGTTGAGTCCAGCCTTGTTCTCTCGACTGTTCTGTCAAAGACCGGGCGACATGGCGGTGCTCCGGCTTTCGTTCTTTCTGTGGATTGCGCGAAGAGAACGCCACAGCCTGATAACTTGATTTTTGAGCCGATCACCTTAACCTCACTTTGGCCCATTTTAGACAGTTTGCATGGCAGATGCATTGTCGTGTGTGAAATCAAGCAGGATTTTTCCCCCAACTTCAGCACATTGGGTTGTTTCTCACACTCGCCTGTTTCTTGTCGTTGCTACTTTTGCACCAAATATATGTGATTTATGCACTCGGTCTCCTTTGCTATTATTCCGATACTTATCCCTTCGGATGTTTTAGGAAGAACCACCGTACAACAAGGGCGCGTTCAAAATCGAAATAGTGTTCCCTGCTGAGTATCCATTCAAGCCGCCAAAGCTGTTGTTCAAAACCCCCATTTATCATCCGAATATCGATGAAAACGGACAAGTGTGTCTGCCCATCATCCAATCGGATAACTGGAAACCGGCGACGAAAATCGAGTACAGTGAGTTGCACACGATCATAACATTAGCTCAACGCGAGTAGCCGTTCTGGAGATGGTTTATATTACAGTTGGTATCACTTCCTAAGGTTATAAACCAACATGTATAAATATTCCCCAGCGCTCGGAAATAGATTTCCCTCGGATGAATAACCTCTCGATCGCGGAATAACACTCAAGCTGGTGGAATCCAAACATGGGTTTCCTAATGACGGACCTTTGAAGAGATTGTCTAAACTCTGTCGGAGTGGTGATCTCTTCTATTTTACTCCCGGATTTACATCTTTGGACTGACTTGATAAAATTGCGGCTTTTGCAGCAATTCTATCGAACTGTCGAAAAGGGGTTACAATGTCATTATGTTGTCAAGTTCCTGGACGCAAGTCGAATTCAGGCACAACCTTCTCTAGGGCCTCGTAGCAATTAATTTTCCGTGTCACTGTAAACGGCTAGCCTAATGAGACGCCACAGAACAGCCACACTTTACAAATGCCAGCTTCTGAATAAGAAAACCGCTGCAATCTGTATACTGAAGAGTGGGCTAGCTCTGTAGCTGTTAGGACTGATGCTGCGAACTCTTGGTGATCGTCACAAATGGCAAACCAAGCTTGTTTTCCGGGACAAATACTGTGGAACAGGTTGGATATCAAGTATTTCGACGTCCGATACGACTGTGTTGAGCCATCTTTTCAGCCATCTTTTCACAGACAAATCCAAATTTGATAGAAATGTCCCTCAGCAGCACATAACGTGGCTCGCAAAGAACAGGATAAAACCGTTGCAGATGAACTTGCCGGATAAATACTTCTGAGTGTGGAATGTAAAATTTCCTCAAGGGAAACCCTATCTATCTACCGTCTTTTCAGAATGCACTTCAGGCATTAGTGGTAGAAGACTTTCAGCTTTTGGATGTCCACCGACCCCACTCGTGAAGTCCTGCTTTTACATGGAAGGACAAGAGAATGGCAGCTTGACTGTCCCGATTTTTCGTTTTCAGGTTAATCTCAACCCCATACTGTTACATACTACTTGACTGGGGGAATGCAATTCCGGTATTCTCAATGTAGTTCTTTGTTTTTTTCCTTTGCCCAATCCACTGAGAAGAATGCAAAAACCGACTTGTTGTGTTCCCTTTTGAGAAGGTCCCGAGGATAAGACACTCACATGGAGAAGATGATTTTGGACACGTTCCTTCCGTCCTTTCTGAGAAAAACTCTCCATGTCATTATAGAAATGCCGCTTACCACTGGGTGACGTTTATTATTTAACTAACACTTCAATGGGTTTACCTAATTAGCGTACTGACCCACCACCGTTTTACATCATGAGATGAGTAATGAGATTAGGAGTGATAGGATTTCGTCTGCATCAAGATTTTTTTGAACGCCCCTATTAGGGTCTAGCACTTCTCCTTTATCTCGCCAAGCTCAAATAAGAACCAGTAAACAGCACAATTGGTCGTGTGGACATATTCTTATGCGACAACCAAGAAATGACGACTATCAGGAACTCAATAAAGGATGAGCTATTGTCCATTTCTACATGCTAGCTAATGGTTGTGTTGTCTTCAATCGGTATCTCAGCTGCGTGAAGTTCCAACGAGTGCTGTTGTGTAGGTCACAAAGGATTAAGAATCGAACAAGTTAGGTCCAGTCAAAGGCTTCACTGAGCGCTTTTAGATTTCCTGGTCTATCCTTCAGCAAAATGATGTCCTCGGCATATCCGATATCGTCAATGTTTGACTGAAGCTATGAGATGATGATTCAGTACCCAATCGATACCGAAATTAAGGGGGGGGGCTGGGAATAAGGAGCATTCGTGATACACAGCGGCACATATCTTCCCGAGGTATTTTTAGTTGGGTGGTGATCCTTGCGATTCCCATGCCTCCCGGTGGAGCAAAGTGGAAATGACGTCTTCAGAGTCATTACTTTCTTAAGGTGCGCACTACTGATGATTCTGAATGATGACCAGTTAGCTATACAGTACTTCTGTTTTTTCCAGTTCAGACTGACCCCACTTTTCATTGAAAATCCCTACTATCTCCACACTACCAAGAGATTCCTACCACCTACCTAACGATACCTACCTCCCACCCAACTAACGATATCCTGTCCTATACGCGTCAGTGCGCCTTTATGCCCACACCAACGCTAGTAATCTCAGCAGCAGCCATACTGGTCAAGCAAACCGAACAAACAAAACTGGTCACTGTTAGCCAGTCTCCGATGTCGTGTTGAGGTGCAACAGTACAGCACAATCCAATGAGCACGTGCCAACTTACCTACCAATCTGTACCGTAACGCTTCTGTGCGGTTAGCCGAAGCTATACCGTCAACGGCACTTCATCGTAAAAACAACGACATAGGTCTGGGGGGTCGACAGGTCTTTTTTTAGAAAAATTCGTGGCTGATTAGTATAGCCACAGTCACTGTTGTAATGTCACCATAACATCGCTTGTGGCTTACATGTTTCGTTGTTTCGGCACCATCAGCTGACCGCGCTGGATGTATCTTCTTTTGTCGACATCACTAGCACGCACAATTGACCGGAGTCAAGCTGCACTTTCCACGAAGCGTAGTCAGAAGCGGATCCACGGATTCGATCGATTCTTAAACATAGAAATTGAGTGCACCTGTAAGCGCATCAAATTCACCATTAAGCGGGTGAAAGTCAAGGTACATTTTCTCACAGGTACGGTGTAATGACCTAAAAACTCGTACACCTCTAGAAGGAGCTCAGTCAGCTGATAAGTGGTGGCTACTGACAAATTCATCGTTCCTGCGAGTTTTCATCTTGGAGAGTAAATTCCCCGTTTTAGAAACGAGAAATTATCTTGGAAATTCTTCCCGAAACACCTCGCGTCGACCTCATTAATGCTTTGAGGGTATTTGGTGCGGTTTCAATAACACTGCGACAAGAAAATCTGCAGCTAAGGCCGATACACGGAATCTTAGGCAGAAATACCTCAATGAGTCGAACCAACACATTTGAGGGATGATGAACTTAACAAGATGATTGCATTCCACTAGTATTTGAGGACCATGGAGATACTACTCGGAGTCCGGTGGTAAATATACTTCGCAAGAGAGGGAGACTGGAGTGTGATGCAGTACGATTCGAGCCCACAGACCTACCATGAGAGATATCGGATTATCCGAACCCTAACGAAAGCAACGTTCAGGGAACTGAAAAGAATAACTATCCAGTCCTTCGCAACCAAAAAGCAACACTGTTTCCTTCAACCACGCATCGTAGCTGGCATCCATAAGGTGCAGGTAAAACGAAGTGGGTTGTTGGTCTTGTTTCATGAAAATTGTTCTGTAGCTTTTATAGACATACTGAAGAAACTCGGTACTCGTGCAGGCCTCCTGGGTTGCACTGCCATGCATGGTTGGGTATGTTTTAAAGAGGGACTGAAGATACCGACTACAAGGAGAGTGTCCCTCGTGATGATTGTGTGATACGTCTGTCAGAGGTAGCAGGCGTTCTGTGTTGACTCGATTTCACTCCCAAAAAGGCTGTCATGAAAACGCTGCCGCTGTTTCCATGCCCACGGAGCACCCATTATGTGCCTTGTTCCACCAAGTTTGTGTTCAGGATAAGGTAGTGGTGCGGTTTGCCCAATGTTTTTCACCTCACATTCCTGCAATCGCATTTGAAACGCACCTCATGAAAATCAAAGACATCTGTGGGGCTTCTTTGGCTTTACCTCGTAATTTTGCCCGGTTCTAGAAGTGCAGGGAAAAAATTAACCTAGATTTATCGCAACTGTGTGATACAGTATGTGTCGCCAGAGATTCCCCGTTTTTATCCCACGGTAAATGTTTTGATTTCCTGATCCGAATTAAGAGTTGCTTCTCAGGAATGTGGTCAAGTGTAACGGCAATCGTTCTATTAGGGTTGGTCGTTTATGTTGATTCTGAAGCTAAGTGTTCCTTCGCCATTGTCTAAGGTGAATCTGTTGCCTACCTTGTCTCCACTGCGAATGCACCTATGTGATACAGCGAACATAGTTCTTTCTTCGGCCTGGCCACTGTTTTAGTCGACTCCGTGGTAACTTCGCCACGCAACAGGAGAATGGGAATAGCATAGCCTATTTTCGTCCCTACCAACCAACCGTTGCTTGGTGGCGGTAACTGGATGAAGCTATGTACTTTAATCTTCTTTCCAGCAGGTTTTTGAAATCTGCCTGTCATAATGAGTCTCCTTCCGGCGGCTAAGACTTTCACCTTCAACAATTTGGTTCAATGTAGACGAATGCTTTTTACTGCAATTAGATATGCTTACTTAGCGGCGCGTTTATTTCACCCCAGCATTTATTTGCGCATCCGCGTGTCGATGGGCTGCTTATCCGTGTACTCAAGGCAATTCACGACTACCTCCAGCTTGGTGCATCCGGAACTTGCGTATACCTGCTGACTACGTCTTTACTTTTCGCTTTCACACGTATTGTTGCCCGTTAGTGTCTTTACCCAAGTTTAAAGGAGTCAGTAGATTTTCCAAGTGACAGGCGTTTCCCCATTACGTACGGTGTATACCGTAATTCTTAGCGAACTCAAGGCCCCTCGCTATTGGCTCAAAAGTCACAACGTTATGCTTGTTCAGCTCAGTCGAAAAATTGGTCTCATGTGTGCATATATTCTCCATCGATTAGAAGCTTGATAAGATGAAGATCACGTGATTTTAGTCATCGTTGATGGTATTAAGTGATTTGATGTATGCACGCACCATAAGCTAACGAAAATGTCGCGCTGACAACAATGTGCCGTCAACCTGTGTTTGGATATCCTAGATGGTAGGTGTTAGTCGGAATATGGTTGCACACCGTTTTATTTTAATCAGTTAATACTACTCAATCGAAAGACAAGTGGCCATGGTATTAAGTGATTTGATGTATGCACGCACCATAAGCTAACGAAAATGTCGCGCTGACAACAATGTGCCGTCAACCTGTGTTTGGATATCCTAGATGGTAGGTGTTAGTCGGAATATGGTTGCACACCGTTTTATTTTAATCAGTTAATACTACTCAATCGAAAGACAAGCAGTATGGCCCATTTTTACCAAGTATTTGGATTTTTTACGCCGCCATTCGTATAGAGTCGGCCAAGCTAATACTTGGAAAAAACAAGGCTAATCTATTCGTAATGCACCACTCATAAGTTAGTTATTTAGGTTAGTTTGTCTTCCTTGATAGAAGGAGCTTCCGTTTCTTCACCACATTCAGCGCTGCCTTCCAACATCTAGTGTAGCCGCATGTGTACAGAAGCACTGGTCACATGCGAACCTGCACCATCAGTATACAGTTTGAATTGTACGATCGGTAGCTTGACCTGATCATGCTTTCTTTTCTTCCAGTTCTGCAAGCATTGGTGGCCATGTTGCATTCGCCAGAAACTGAGCGAGCCCTTCGAAGTGAGCTTGCAGAAGAATACATGAAGGATATGAAAAAGTTTATGAAGAATGCCGAAGAGTTCACGCGAAAACATGCGGAAAAAATTCCTGATCTTTGATGCCTGTGTGTATTATCGCATTGTCCCTGAAGCGCGCAGTCAGCGCCTTTAATGAGACTGTACGATAATTTATACGATTACAGCATTCATTCAAAATCGCCCCAGCATGTTGCCAGTTTACCCAAGCATACACCAGGGCTTTCTTTTATCTTTCTTCTACATTCGAATAACTAATAGCACTCCTTCTCAACCAGCAGACTTCAACCCTGGATTGACTACTGTGTGACTGGCACACGAACAATATCTTTACCATGAGAATCATGTGTTGAGTTTCTCACTAGGTCAGGTGCATCTTGCGCTCCTCCCGAATCACCCGTGAACATCATCCACACATCCATTTCTCCAGAGTTATGCCATTTGCGATTAACAGCAATGCTTTGTACACCGTGGTTGAGCTACATTATGTATGCACAAATGTTTGTTTTTCTCTTGTTGATGCTTGGTGGGTTGTCTGTTTCGTTACTGAAATTATCCGCTGTTCTAAAGCTTCACAAGTTTATCGGCCCTGCACGTTCTGTAGCATGGTATATCCAGAGTTAACTAATAATTTTGGTTGGCTCTTCTCTAAGCCCTTTGTTGACGTTTTTCTCTGCCTCAAATTTTGGGATTTCAAAACGTCTAGGTTACCAAAATATTGCATCTCGTTAATTCGTTTGATGAAGATAGAGAAAAGGCATATATGGTAAGCGGCTGTTATTGTGCCGCGGTAGACAGATAGTGCGAGTCATCATTTCTTGTGGGTGTACAACCGTCTAGTTCTTCATTGGACACTTTAACAGTCGTCCCGTAACCAGCAATAAACTTTTGATCAACTTTGTTCGTTGTACTGGGGTACTGCCTTTTTTGGGCGCACGTTCCGAAAACTTGCTTACAAAATAGTTTCATTTTATCCACTTAGCATTGCACAATAACTGTTTTAAATTGTTAGTGCATGATCCCCAAAGGGTTTGTCCCGAGAATTCGGGTTCCATACATCTCAGTATCACTTGTATTTAACCATATAAGGGGTTAAGCTGCACTCCAGCTTCGACCCATTCACAAGAATAAGTACGCAGTGGTTTGTTTACCGTCTAGGTGGGGAAGCAAAGTCCGCGTATGCAGCCGATCCGTAGTTCTACGCCCGAATACATCACTCTTGATTGCGCGCACTACGGACACCGGGTGAAGAGCGCACCTTCCGCAGTCACAAGCGAATGTTGTAGTCCGTCCATACACCCGTTTCAACAACGTCGTGACAGCTGAACACTCCGCTAAACCTGGCAAAGGCCATCGAACACACTCTCACGAGACTGGAAATTTTTCTCAATCGGGTATTGCGTTGCCAGGTAGAGGAAGTTCTATTTGTTGCAACTCGTAGACGGAATAGTTAGTGACTTCAAAGGGTGCATATGATACGATCTACCCCTTACGAGCTATAAAGTCGATATATTTCATTTCACTTCTCAAGTTCACCTAGAGCATGTCAGAAATTACTGCGTTTCTGGCATGTGTACAGGGCAGCTAATTGCAGACTTGCGTATTTGGGTTTCCATTTGCACTCTCATTTATTGGAACAACCTTTGTATTCTGCAAATCCTAACCTTTTTAAAAACATTTCTAATGTGATGCTCCTCGGCTGATACGGAATATCCTGTATTAGTGAATATTTTCTAGCCAAAGAGATGATTTCTTTTTCTGGATCTTTCTGGACGTCTCCCATAAACGTAATCACCGGCCAAGTGGAGAGTGTTTATGGTCCCTCATGTCCGTACGGCCTTTGTTCATTCAAAGAATGGCCTACCGCTCAGTAGACAAACAAAACTCGAGAGCGCAGCATGTGGTTTCGTACCCACGTAGCAAGCACGTGTATCTCGGCTTTTTTAGGTCAAGGCAAGGCAAGCCTCGGAAAAACCGCCCACGTTGGTTCTTGCGTATAAAAACAGGTTTAGTATTTTCTTTGAGCTAGTGTTTGGATAGGGAAACAAGCCGTGGTATGAATACTTCACAACACCGGTCTGACACGTGGGTCGATTTGAAGCATGGCTAGCGTTCACTTGATGGTTCATCTCGGTCCGTCAACCGTCAACTGCATCAACATTCTAACCATCTAAACTCACTGACCCAGATTTGCCAGTCCTATGTAAACACATTCATCGTTTAGCTACTTTCTCCCTCTTTCCGATCTAGTGGACCCTGTTTGATGTTGGTGGCTGAGTTGTTCTCGAAGCCTTGCGTGTTGCAAACTTCTCATCATCAGTGCATGGTGCGGAGCAACACGTTGGGGTACTGCCTGTCCTGTTCAGCTGGATGTTCCTAGTCGCTGTGAATTTCAGCAACAGGACCATAAATAGTTCAAAAACATCACTAAACGTATGCTCCCTTATTGAGAGATTTCACTGTAGGATTTTCCGTTCTGTTCTGAATGTGTACGTACTGGGTGCAATGGTTTCACTGAAAACAGTTTTGGAAACCGTGCACCCAAACATTCCTTTTGCTGGCTTGAATCCCCCCAGTAATTTCGCCACGGAGGGACTGGACCTTACTGCAGTGTGACAGCTTGTGCACCTTCACAACCCACTGAGCTGTACCCGGGATTGCACTTGTACCCGTTTCCTCACACCAGATTGGTCAGCTGGTAGAGTTCTGACTCACAGGGTCTCAGGGTCCTCCAGAATGAAGGTGACTTGCCCCTTATATACTTTTTGCTGCTGTGGAGATCCCACTACAATCGCCGGTGCCTTGTGGCTAGGCTTTTGAGCCAAAGGCTTTAGTTGAGGGCCCTGTCTTATCTAGTGCCTTGTGGCTAGGCTTTTGAGCCAAAGGCTTTAGTTGAGGGCCCTCGTCTTATCTAGGTCTGAACGTCCCGGCTGTATCCTAGCCCACGCACAACCATGAATTTCACAAGTACACATGACCTCATCTTACATCGGTAGTACCATGAGCAATCACTACTGAGCCCACTACCCCAGGAAACACCCTAAGCAGCCAAACTTACTGAACCCAGAACAGATTTGACGACCATAGCTAAAGTAAATTTTCCCCCTATCAAAATAGCGTTGTCGTAAGTTGGGAGTGTTCATTACGAGAAGGCCTACTGCCGTTTACAGTCGAATGAAACTAAGGTAGGTTTGTCCAGCTTGGGAAAGGAATGCAATGCACGCCGACACAGGCTTGTTACTGATAATAGTGGGACTAAAATGTAGACTGCTTAAGAAGTCGCTGGACTCCTTTGTCACCTTAGGTTAAAAAACGAGTGTCTTGACCACTATTGGCTTGCAAAAAGAGCACTCAGGGATATTTTACTCCCCCCTGTGGATTGTTAGCTCTTGGTCTTGCTGTGCAGTGTCTCGTCGTAAGCCACTGACGAGTGATTGGTCTACATGCGGTGGGTCCCAGTTACACAAATGATGTTTCAGCGCTTTACTTGCAATGAATTGTCTCCTGTCCTGGAGTGTTCCTCGAATCGGATTGTTTATATTCTAAGAATGTCCGGTATGACCATCGGTATACACCTGCGGGTAGTGGGATCGATGTGAAGTTGAAGTGTCCTTCACATGACAGTTCTCTGGAAAACAAAGTGTCGAGCAAGTTTGTTGGGTTGTAGATGTAGGCAGCTTGTGATATCGGCTGCCCGATACATTTTCCTCGCTCGATGACTTCTGGTTAGTCTGTAACGTACCACAAATGATGAAGGAACCATAACATTTCGTTCACTGACTAGGATTCCAAACTTATTATTTTCACCGCTGCTCTCCGTTGACACTGTGAGTTTCTAACATTAGGTCCTTCCACCTACTGTGTAATACTTTTGTGTGTTATGACAAGGATTAGGGCATCAAATATGTGCAAAACGGTTGGACAAACGGAGAATTTGAACCTTATTCAGGCTACTAATAGTTCTGTTTGGTGAGCAGCCCTCATGAACTATCTTTTTAGCTTTCGTCCACCTGGGATTCTGCTAACGTTAGGACCTGCTGCATCTGGTTCAATAAAGTGACACAGAAAACTGTGTTTATCTGGTGTTCAACTGCGTTTAAATAGCAGTTTGTCAGACTTTACTTCTTAAAGGTGAAAAGACGCCATTTTTAGTAGTTTTCGATGCTCTTGGTATTTTATCTCATATCTCAGGTTCTTTGAAGTTCATAGCTCCAAAAGCACTGGACTAATACTCTGCAAGGGATTCACAGGATGACATGGCGAAGCTCACTAACTAAGACTCATCCAGTTTACAGAGAGGTGCACTCAACAAGAACCAACTACGTAGTTGGCAAGCTGCCCAAGTTTTCAGAGGAAGCAGGTCATCCGGCTAATAGACTCCTCATATGGTTCTCCACTTTGGTACTCTGCGTTGGATTGGCAGCTTCGTTTTAAAAAGACCATCAGCCTGCTACGCACGTTCACAATTTGATCAACGAAGAGTTCGATATCGTTGCTTTTCTTCGTTCCTACTTTACATGTGGTCCATGACCATATCCATCGAATACGTCATTAATACAAATATCTCGAAGTAAATGTATTCAACTTGACAAGATGGATGTACTCCAATCGACGTGTACAAAAGTGGAGTTCTGACAATTCATAGCTCACTTGCAACAGAAAATCTATCATTCATTTTTGGCACGGTGACCCGGTCGAGTAGATTTCTAATGCTTCGGACAACTCTTGCCTGCGCTTGTGAATGAGTGCTACAATAAGATAATTTTATTTAAACTCTTCGTTAATTACCTATGGAGACAACTAGGATGGCGCTTTGCCTGGGCCATCTCGACTTCCAACTGATGAACTAATACCCTCTTGTATCTTGTTTGCTAGGAAGGGAAAGTCACGGTTCTAACACCCGAACTTTGATTTCTCTTTGACGTCACGGACTGTCTCCTTGCTGCCGTCCAAAGTGGTAAATCAGGACTGACTCTCCTCGTAACTAACCCCGATGATTCTTTGAATTCCTTATCTTCGGTCGTGACGCAACTATTTCGTTTGATTATCACCTAAGGGTAAAACTTGGTACATATTTTAGCCAATGCCGGAAGTTGAACTCCGTTCGGCTGACAGGCTAAGGAAGCGTGTTGCGGAGGGTGGACTCATAAAAATTTCATCCCAACAGGTAAGAATCCCAACGTCAGGATAGTTTAGGGTATTTTAACTCAGCATTCGTTATCGAATTATAAAGCGATCTTAACAAGGTAGACGACAAACGAATCGTGCTGTACTCGGGGGAGCGTCGTTCTATCGTTTCATCAAAGCGCACTATTTTTATACTCACTCTGGAGAACTGATCAGGTTGGTGGCTTTGTTTGTTTGAAGCCAGCTCGCTGACTGACCTCAGCACCAGCAAGAGGCTACAGTGTGATGTCATTTGTAAGATGACTGAGTCCCTCGCTCGTGAATTCCTGGCACTCCTAGTAGCTGTGCGTTTATTTGTAGCGATACTACTTCTAGACGAATACCTGCGAGAAAGATAACAATAGGTAGTTTATGGCATCCTCACACATAGGCTTGTACCGTTACTTCAGCCGGATTTATTTTAAAATGACCGTTACGGGATTGAGTTTCATTATTGATGCTTCATTCTTTATTACGGGATGTGGCTGTGGGGGTCTGTCAGGCTTTCAATACGGGGAAGCGAGTGATATTTGAACGTCTTCGATTTGATCTGCAAAATATTGCTCATTCGGCACCCAGGGAACTAGCTGCAATATTTTTATTGAAATCCTCGCTAATCAGATTTAGGGCATACCTTTTCATCCTCAGTTTCGGATGAACTCCGTACTGCTCATAGGCGCTGCTACGAACAAAAAGCCTAACCCGCACGCGATCGGCCAGAGGATCGGGCCGGCCGTCGGTCCAGCATCAAGACAAGCTCTGAGTGGCTATCTGTTTGGCCCAAACAGTCAATCATGAATCACTATCTGCTAAATGCCGGTTGCCAGAAGGCTCCTGAATTTTCAGAATACCGCCTCATATGACAGACCGTACATGTTAGGAGCGTCTAACACACTTTGTGCACCCTTGGTGGTTCTTTTGCTGAAGTGGCTAGCTTGAAGAACATTACTATTATTGCATGGTTTGGCGCCAAAATGTCTTCTACTAATTACGACTCGGTTTATCGGCATTCAATCGGTAGTAGTAGGTTGAAAGTTGTACTTCCTTCGATATGGCTAGGCTGAACGGCAATACAGGCGCTGGCGTTCTAGGCCAGCAACGACAGTGGGTTTCCTGATGCTTGTGCTGTAGGAGGGATGTGAATTTCAGCTGTAATGTTAAACGAGGCTACAACACAGTTAGATTTTTGATGCATACCGCACGAAGATCTAAGAAGCTGTTTATTCAGATTTATTTGACGCATCAGAGTGGGTGAGCGTAGGTTCTGACACGTGTGCTCACCTAGGAACCAGTCCGTAAAGTAAGTCCAGTCGGTCCACAAGCCGTTTTTAGTAGACGTTCCATAGCCTCCACCTCTGTCTTACCCACATTCCAAATGTCGACTTCTTTATTCTACTCACCGAATCATTGTCTGCCTTCGTTTCCCTTCCAGCTATTCGCACTTACCTGATGGCATTTCACTAAAGAATGGACAAACCTAGTTGCACTGTTTGTACTCTGGCCAGTGCAAAGTACAAATGTCCTATCTGTTTATCCGGATAGTAAGTCTCTATACGCCATAAAATTATAACGTTTTTCCCCAGTTGTTCTGTCCCGTGCTACAAAGAGCATAAAAGTGGTGTATGTGTTCCACCGGTCGCAACAGCACCAGTCGTGACCGAAGAATACGACGAGTTTGAGGAGTTTGAGCTCGAAGATACTACCGGAGTAGACTACGTTCCGCTTCGAAAGCTTGAATTGCTTCGTAAGTTGTAGCTACTGCACTTTGTATGCACTGCGCAGGTCATTCAAAACACTTAAAGGATCTGTTGTCGAATCCACATCTGCGTTCCTATTTACAAAACATTGACAATTCACGGAGGCCTGATTTAGCTATGGAGAAGGCGATGCGGGAACCTCTCTTCATTGAGTTTGCCGACGAATGTCTGCGGATTATCCTGGACGAACAACCGAAATAGCTTGCCGTTCTTGTATGCTGTATAAGCAAATTTGCACGACTCGCTTCTGTGTTTGTGATTTTCCGAGTAACTTATTGGTTCACAGTGCGGCATTTATTCGTGATTAAATAAATCGACTGATTGTTGAGACCTCTATGCTGTGATTCTGTATTTGTTGATTTGTGGTTAACTGAGGGAGAACTGCGCGACTTCGTTTGGAGCGACACCCAAGAAATCGAAGTACTTTACTCCGGTTGAGTCTTCGGTTGAGTCTCGCGTTGTGAGCAACGAAATTTGTATGAGTCTCCATTTGACGGTGTTATTTCAAAGATGCCTCTATATTTAAATTTTCCAAACCATGTACCACGTGGCGCTCAATTTGTTTGATAAGATGCGTGCACGTTCTTCACCTTGACGATGTTGTATCCCTCTTTGCTAAAGAGGCCAGTTCTATCAACTGATTATGTAGAGTCTAAAGCTTAAGCAGTGTTTTAATCCGACTGCGTCCTTCAGAGGTATCCCGAAATTAAGTCCTGTTGAAAGAATTCCCATGGAAGCTCTAAAAACTCATCCAGTTGTCGGGTGTCTACAGAGAATGGTATATAACGGTGAGTCGCTTAGGGGTTGTTGAAGCGGTATGTGGCGTCCTCTTGGGTTCCTTTG
Source organism: Opisthorchis viverrini (assembly GCF_000715545.1). Lineage (NCBI taxonomy): Eukaryota > Metazoa > Platyhelminthes > Trematoda > Opisthorchiida > Opisthorchiidae > Opisthorchis > Opisthorchis viverrini. The sequence continues at coordinate 173,151 of NW_008751995.1, read as the reverse complement.
ACAGTGTCACCCTGGGAATTTTCAACTTGGGTTTTTTATGCCACGGAGATTCGGCCGAAGATTATGTGGAAACGCTGCTGGTTCTACGTATATTTTATAAACGCATGTATGTAGAAGCTGGTAAGCTGCGCCAAACTGCCATTAATTATTGGAAGCTTGCTTCTTGTTAGCGACCGGATATGCTTTGCGGGAAACCAGCAAGACTGAGGACAACTCTTCTAGAACCTAACCATTACTCCACAGCGTAATCGCAGCAGACAACCATCGACCTGTGTGACATGCACCGTGAGTCACTTGTCTAAAATTCTTTTATCGGAGAAATCGGTAGGGGGTTTGAAGGCGCTTTTTCTCGTCACAGTCAGGAAAGTCTGCAGGTGAACGGTGAAACACCACTCTCCGACCATCATGTTTTATCTCGTATCCTATATAGTCCGATAACAACGCTGTCTACCCACACTATTATTAACGATTGTCTAGTAGACGTCGAATAAGTTTGTAGCAAAGACTACTTTTTTTTACTTTTGAGCCCTCTCGGAGCAAGCCTCATGCATACACAAGTGTACCAGGCGATATTTTCACGTTCGATGGTCCATCTGACCTTGAAATCTCAATCGTCCCAGCGCCCTTCTACTGAGACCCACCAGGAGGATGTGGAGATAAATCCTTGAGAATCACGCGTTTGCACAACCGGTAAATTCCATTCAGCTAAAACTTTGTCTGAGAATTACTTCAAGCACAAATTTCATACTCACATGAAAAACTGGTCTGCACAGTTTGTTCAGAAATTCTCAGAGAAGACGAACAACATGGTACAGTTGAAATCATCACCTTCGATGCCCTGTCCAAATAGCATATCTGCATTGTGCACTTTTTTCAGACTTTCGACCAGAACCTATGAATATACGGCTTATAGTTTTAGTTTTCTACCGAAACATTGCTCCATTACATGGTTATTATGAACAAAAATCGCCCAAGAATGTGTGGCTACTGCTTTGATATAATTACATTGGTCAGAAATTGCCATCATTTACCATTTCAGGGAGTGCGAATGGGTCTTTATTGAGGCGTCTAAGATTTTACGAGGGTTCACTCATTCGGTAATGATGACTGTCGTTAACCTGTTATTTACATCTGTGCTAGCAAGAAATTAGTGATCTTACTGCTTGGGTATGATTTAGACTTCGTCTTTAGCGACATCCTATTTGTAGTACCTCGTACTAATGAAAAATGTGTGGTTGTTTTATAACGGTAATCTCTCAACTCATTTCTTGGTCTGGTCAGCCCAAGCTAGCGTCTTCAGCAGAATAAACACGAAGGGTATACACTATAATGAACGCCGAAAAACAATAAAAACGCATGTACAGTGGGTTGTTAGGGTGTGTGCAACTACAACATTCTGCAAATCCGTACACCTGGACGCACCATTGGCAACGGGTATTCAGTGAGTACTGAGACATGACTGGCTGTTGGGTCCATATCTTCAGCTGATCAGAGCTCGGCTTGTCACAAGCAAGTGGCCAGGTCCTCTCATCATTCGCATGCAAGTTGAGCTTTCTGGCCGTTGCGACGCCCAATTGCGAGTCGTAGGCCGGTTTTGTAGCAGCATTCCACCTAGCCCTTCTTTAAGTTTGCTGACGTAGCTTCGTTGTTGGGGGTTCACTCACCATCATCCTCATAATCGTGGACAGCATGAGAAAAAAGGATACTATTTATATATTCAGAGCTCAAACGAGTGGACTGATCAGGTGACAAGAATGGTTATGGTGGAACGTAAGGCCAAAGGTCACGCTGAATGAGTTGGAGAGGTCAAACTCAAATGTCCTGCGGACGCCGGTTCATCAGAGGGTTAATCAACCATCCACCCCTCCAAGCGACCACTAATAATCAGAAGTTACCCCCAATGCGTCATAAGGACTTATATAACCACAAGCACAACACCGCTAAGCGGCTACATGCCGACGCACCCCAACTCACTGCGCACCGATTAAGTCAACTCGGTTGGTGACCAAATTGCCCAACTCAGCGAGAGAAATAATGGCCATCTATATAACCTGAGCTACCAACCTTCCCTTCTATAGCAAACTCTGGCCTTCGCTGAAGGAGCGCTCGGTCGCGCCGTAATGCCGGGTGATTTGTTCATCCACCCGTATGTTTCGATGACTTCTTTGGACAGATAGTGTCATGTGATGCTCAAAGTTTCCGTCGACCAGTACCTTTGCTGCTAACGTCTATCAGGTTTAATTCGGGTGTGGCGTCGCTCGGTATGCCCGCCGGAATCTATAGNTCATCCACCCGTATGTTTCGATGACTTCTTTGGACAGATAGTGTCATGTGATGCTCAAAGTTTCCGTCGACCAGTACCTTTGCTGCTAACGCTCTATCAGGTTAATTCGGGTGTGGCGTCGCTCGGTATGCCAGCAGGAATCTTAAGGAGATCTCCGTCCGTACCTTCCCTTTGAGCCTATGGAGCGCGCGTTTTAGGGTGTCAACGAGGCGTTACACCTGTCTGTTGGAATGTGGATGTAACAACGGTGAGCCACAGAACTCTGCTAAGGCCAATACTGTGAACTGACTACCGTTGTCGCACACAATAACCTCTGGAATTCCAAGGTCACTGAATGGTCGTCTGAATTCCAGGATCGTGGTGGCAGTTGTAGGATTTCCAGTCACTTACTATAGGGGTCGACTACGACCAAAAAGTGTTGACCACCAGCTGAGCTTGCGTAGTTGATGTGAAGGCAAAGCCAGGGTTTAGTGGGTATCGGCGGGGAACCTAGGCACGAGTGACTTCACCACACTGCAGGCAAAATCTGGAGACCCACTCAATCTGGGAGTCTATCAGAGGCTAGCAGGCGAAACTCCAAGCAAGGGCCTTCATTCTGTTTGTTTCGGGGTTCCCTTAATGAAAATGATTGAGTACAGCTGACTGTAGCTCCTTTGGAATGACAACGCTCTCTGAAAATAAAGGAATCAATTGGGTGGTGATAGCGTGTCACGCCGGTTGAGGTAAGATATTGTGAAAAGGTATGTGGCATTGACTGTGGTGGTATTTGATGACTTGCTGTAGCTATGGGTCTTGGTTAGTAGCCTGCCAAACCATGTCAGTGGTCGTTTGGATGGTGCTTCTGACACTAAACTGTTCATCTCCGGCTCCCAAGTACTTTTTGCGACTACAGTGTCTTCTGGTTCTAGTCTGCTTGAATCAATGTGACTCACCAATGCGTCATCTGTCCGAGGCCAGTGGTGGACCGGTTCTTGATGCTGAAGTCGTGTCTCAGGAAAAGACTGGCCCGTCGTTGAAGATGGTTGACGGTATGTATCGAATTTCCCTTCGTCGAACCAAAGACAGTAAGCAGCGGCTTGTGATCGATCAGAAAGGTAGACTGACGGATGTACAAGGTTCTATGGGATTTTTCGATGGCAAACACGATTTCCATCCGACCGTGGTTGCGCTCGTCTGGTGTCAGGGATCAGGCTGCATGTTGGGAAATACATGCAAAGTCACTGTATTAGTCTCACGATTCGAAGCCACAACGATTTCCAGCGATACATCGTAGGTTGTAAGAAGCAAGTCGGAACTAAGCATGGATTCGACAGAGTCCAAGGCGCTTTGGCATTCTCCTAATCATGCCAACGTGTGACCCTTGGTGAGTAATTCGTTCAATAGGCCTCGGATGCGATGCATGACTGATAGAAACGTGCTGTAACGACTGATGCGAAAGCATATAACAATAGGACAATAATTAATGCCTCACGAAAAACGAGAGCCCGCACTTATCCAAGGTGATCTATAACTGCTTTTTCTTCATTTCGTGGATGCATAATGGAATGCCGGACTCTGTATAACTAATACATTCCTTCTAGTGAGTAGTGTGATCAGTATGTGAACGAAATGTGCCTGAAATCTCGTTGCAGTCCTCCGTTCGCACACCAGTTTAGTGGTTTATAGATACAATGAGGTTATCTTTATCGGTAATCTGATTTGCTAGCTTATTTTCGGTCGCAATGAAGTTAAGTAATGTTATTCCCGTGGCCAAGCCGAGGCGAGTGGTTGCCGGCCGTTTCGAAAACTGTCAGGCCAGGTTCACAGGATTGCAACCATGATTTGGTCAGTCGTTCCGCAGTTCTAAGGGTTTACGTTCATACTCGTGACTAACACTGCCGACCTATATGGAACGGCAGCAAAGCATCGGTGTTGAACACCAATGTCAAGATATCGATGATGATGGTGATGTATGTATGCAGCTCTTGGCCGAGTGGTAAAGTTTTCAAACTTCTAACTAGGAGTTCGCGTTTTCCAGGCGCCCTGAGATGCGCACATCCGTACAGTATTTATCGGTTTTTCAGCATGGATTGGCTTCACTCCCATGGTCACAGATCTCCATCAAAAATTCCCACATCCGCTCACCATACCGTAAACCTAATTGTCGTCATGAATTTCGGGGAATTAGTGGTTTGATTCACGAGAGTTATTCCTCTCCCCTCATTATGAATGCGTGTTCGGTTTATACCTCCGTCAGAAAGAATGAATAAAATGTAGTTGTCCACTCCCGGATTACTCTTCCAATATTACAGCATGGTTAGCAAAACTTTCATTAAATCTGTCAGATTTATTGTACCAGCATTCTTTCTCTTTCCCACACAGAGTGCATTAATAATTCAGATAGAGTGTCTACCAGATAAGATTCATTTCCTTCATCATTCAAACATTGAAAAACCGCATTTCTACAAAGTTATCTCAGTTTGCTTAACATTCTGCTGTCGCAGCTTTCAAAATTTTTTCCGTTTTCCAGCAGGAGAGTTGGATCTGCTACTTGAAAAAGATGTGCGTTGATTCGCGAGTTAAGTATTTGGATTCAATGTTGTTTGTAGTACGATATTTTTAAGATTGGGTCGTGATTTTCGACCACACTTTGAATGCCTACTTTCGTAGGAAATTGCTCTTGAAGCTGCAGCTCATTTATACAGCTCGATGCAAATGTAAAGTGTCCCTGTTCTGCAAAGCGTCTACAAACAAAACGCTGGAAGCGGATGCGATTGAGACCCGCCCCTTTTGGGAACCGTACATATCACTGACCTATGATATTATCGACTGACTGGATGATTTTGATGCAACGTCATGTTCTACTCACATTGTTAAGGTGGGGTGGCTAAATGGAGTATAAGTCGTCTAAATGAGATTATGAGACACCCACAAAGTGGGGATACATGTTACCATCACTCTCGCCTGAACAGTACTCTTACTGTCCTGGCGCAACTATTCTGGCAAATATACACCGAGAGGTGAATGCACTGGAGCCGTTTCGCTCTTATTAGAGCTCTCCAATAGTGCATATCCTCTGCCGTACCGGGGTTTGAAATCCGAACACCTGAAATACAGGGCAAGTGTTACCACTGCTCCACCAGCACACATCAGGCCAGATTTGAACAGGTGGACGTGTTCACACTTCGGTGACGTCACTGATTTGTCCGACGGTTCGAACGACGACCCAGTAACTGTCCCGTTTGTCGCAACCGATAGACTTGCCTGTCAGGGATTCTTAGTTGCGTCCGATGCGCGCTGGTAGAGGAGTAGTAACACACTCGCCTCGCGTGTCAAATGCACGGAGTTCACATCCCGACATGGCCAAAGACGTGCACCACTATCGAGCTCCAGTAAGAGCGAAACTCGAGTTCAGCGCTTGTCCCACTTTAGTGTGGGCTCACCAGCATAATTGCAGCAGGACAGGGGTAGGTTTGTTCAGGTGAGGTTGATGTGAACGTGGATCCTACAAATCCCCCAACCGTCTGCAACTAAAGTAGGACCACTTCTGGTCAATGCAACTTCATTTCTCCACCCCTTGCTGATGTCTGACATGTCTCTATCCAGCAAGTCTAATAAAATTGTGGATGACAATTGTCAATGCTTCAGTGTTTTCTACACTGCATCGGTAAAAAACAACTATGAAAAATCCATGGTGTCTACATGAATAAAATGTTTCTCACAGGCACAGAAGCCCTTGCTTTTTGACGGTTATTGTCATTTGTATCGGGTCCCCTAAAGTGGGAATATTTAATCTGCACACATAGTTTATGCTTCATAAAAATCTTCGAATACTTAGAAATGGCGAAATAATTACGGATTTTTATTCTTATTACCACAGGAAAAGGTACCGGTTGATTACCAATCCTGAACATTCATTTTGATTGCATTGAATGTGTTGCGTATATCCACTATCGAGCAGTAAGCTGAATGACATACAAATCTATTTAAGTGGAGCATCGAAGTTCCTCCTCGGGGAGCAATCATTCACTGGTGATATACGTTAACGAATTCACAGTGAGAGCAGTTATTATCACAACAGTGTGCGGCTAGAAGTTGAATTCGGTAGCAGTCTCACCTTCTACTGATGCCCTGGGTACTAAGTACAATCGACACAGATTGGTGGGGGACCCACGAATCCTCTTCCGATCTTACTCATATGCGTATCGCGTCGGCATATGAGAGAGCACATATTAAGGGCACAGAAGATTACCTGAAGAACTTCCCACAGATTCTCACACTGCTAAGTTTGGACCTGTTGAAAATAGACTCGTGGTTGTTTTTGCCAACTTCCAGTCTGCTTTTTCTGCTCCGAGCATCAATCAGCAGCAGCGACCTTGCCGCTTCAGCGTAGTGGTATTTCATAGTGTCTTCTCTTTCGCGACAGGATAGCATTACCTCCATTTTGGAGCCAGGCTTTATCGTTAGAGTGTACTCTCACCACCTCACCCCTGCGCTGACAGCCCGCACCATCTTGTATGAGGCATTAAATGGGGACAGTGAATTAGCTTTAGCATTCGGCTCGTGATAGAACATTCAACGTTCCAAATTACTAGACACGAGGTTGCGGGTTCGAAACTCCTTTGAGTTTCGTGAAGAGCGAATCCCAATCAGGATGTAAGTGCTATGTAGTGCTTTTCAGCATAGACTGGTCTTAATTACAGGACGAAAACTTGGACTTCTCCAAACTCTTCACCCTACTAACCATCAATAAGTAGATCAGGAGAATAAAACTCACCCAATGAGTGAAATTTTCTTTTGAAGAGACTTCAATCGAGGAGTCAGTCAGCAAGTGGCCTGCCACATCTTTGGGAAACAGAATGTTGGATGGCCAATTTTAGTGATATTAGTAACTTTTAGCACATATTACTGACGCACATTCGCGAACCCTGCGTACAAGCAGACGATAACCAGATGGGTTTACTTGACTCGTGTGTGGGAGAAATGCAGACGAAGCTTGGTTGCTTGACCTTGAGGTAATGGGCGCCCACTTGAGGTGTGCATATGAGGAAAACGAAGTTCAGCTAATTGGGTAATTCCACTGATAAATTATTAACGGAGGGTTTCTCAACCGGTGGCAACGGACAAAACGCTACCACAGAATAATCAGAAAATAGCGAGATAGCGTGTGAGCTCTTTTGAGTTAGGCGAATCAAGTAGGCTAACTGCTGTGGCGAGGGACGAGTACCGACTTCCTAGGTATATTTTCAAGCACACGAGAGCTATTCTAAGCTCCAACTGTGGAATCTCATATGCAACGTGTGTAATCAAGATGGAGGTTCGAGTATGGCCAGTCTCCTTTTGAGAATGCATCCATGCAGTAATTTCCAATCTTCAACGAGCTTATTAGAAAATACTGGGAGAACCATTTGGATGCTGAATACATTACCATATTCCGTAAATTATGCGCTATTCGCTACTTGTTTTTGAATCCAACAGATAAGTGCAGAGTTGCTTATTTATTCCACCGATCCCAAAACAGTCAGGTAAAATGATCATTTGTTTCATCAAATCCTACTGTGGGTACATATCTGATTATTTTACGGCGCTAGCAGTTCCATGCTTGCAGTCAGGTAGGTCTCGTCATTACGCTCAGTAAATTATAGGCACAATTAGCCGCCACGTATCGGTGATCAATCTGCACATGGTCATATGCCCGGCTGTCAGCTGTTCAGGCTTTTTTTACATCTAACATAACAATATTGAATGGTGAAGGCAATTCTGCATGTTCCAACAGTAAGGGCCCAGCAAAATCTGGTGAAATATAACTATTGAAAATGCAGTGTTTTTAGCGCAAAATAATGACGGATTCCCGGTGTTTAGCCAAAGGGCATTTAGGTATTACGTGAAAGTGCTTGTTAGACGATGTCCGCCAACAGGGATACTGCACTAGTCTAGCGGGCTGGCGCCACTGTGGGATGGAAAAAATACGCAAATACCTCTATCATGCATTCATTCGAGCGAACAACAAGTTCCTTTTTTATGAGAACGGCCATACTTCCAGGTACTGCAACCAAATTCCCCCAATATATTGACACGCTTTGATTCGGCCTGACGTGGTTTGGTTTCAAGGCCTAGGCTATAAAGTTTCTGAACTACTCATGAGTAAGCAAACGGATCAGCGATTGAAGTACTGAATTCTTATGCCAAAATTTTCTTGAAACCGTAATTTCGGGCGATGATTTTCGAGCGTTATTTTCAGCCCATATCTCAATGCTTTCCTGGCCTGCAACTTCAGAATTTCGACCAACTCTGGGGAGCTTTGATCTATTGGGGTATAGGCCGATTATTGCACGCACCACTTGTCATCTTATTCTCGAATCCAGACATAGTGTGTACGTTCTTTTACGTTTGTAGCGGGGTCTAGTTCGCTCATCCTTTTTCCCTGTAAAAAACTTGAGGATTGGGGAGAGTTCACCGTTTAGGAATATGTATATTTAGTCGAACTCCACACTGATGTGGTCCTGAAGTGGGCAACTGTTTTTTCTCGAGCTACAGTCCACTATCAAAGTGTTTTCAACAACCGTATTGAGTAGTGTTCCGTCCGGCTCACTCACTCTTTATGTTGAAGCGTATTACTTATAAGATGTCACGAGATCAATCTAAAAGTGCCTTGATATGGAACTTAGAGTACGTAGATAGATACACAAAGAGAAATCGGCAAGTGTGAAATCATTCGAATTTCACGCCGGTGGGACGTCCTCGTTTTACACCGGACTATTTTTCGTTTTTATCGAAACCTTTCAAGTTGTTCATGATAATAACTCGTGAATAATGTTCAAACATGCTGAACTCGAGAGGGTTTAAGATAAACGCTTCGTAGCTGACGTCAGCCTCATCTTAAACGCTATACATCAGATATATATGTTCATTCACTGAGCAACAGTTACTCAAGGCCTAATGTGAGCGAACATTTTCTTAAGTCGAATTACTGTTCCTGTAAAAAAAGGAACAGGGTTATTAGATTCATCACTGTGAAACACCTCTATCTAGCGGTCATGCTCCTGGACAGTGTCAACTTATCTAGCTTGGAAGTGCCGCAAGGGAAAAGAGAAAAAGCTGTTGAATTCATGACATGTTCTATAATACATAAATTCGTACATACAAAGAGATCTGATTGCCCGAGGGAAATCAAATGCGCTTCTTCCATTGGGCTATGAGATTCGGCCAAAACAGGTCGGCTGAGCCACAAGCTGGACAACTGCCACACAAGGGGATCAAGTAATCCGACTCTTGCCCATTATCAGCTGAACGTGCAGTCAAATGTCTTGCAAGACAAGTCATATGCCATTGACCTGATGGACACAGTGCTGGACAGGTTAGCGGGACGGCCTCTTCGGGAGAAGCGGAAGGCTGAAAGAGAAAACCGCAAAAGAATGATGACTCGATTATTAAGGACGACATTCAAGAGGTCATAAGAACGTAAACTTTTAAGTCGTCTTCTGCTTCAATAGTGAAGAGAGCTTTAATAAGGAAACATTGTCGAACAAGGTCAACAAAGAATGTGGTTGCTTGATCGTCAAAAATCGCGTAACTAAAGCGATAAAATTACGATTTTTTGAGGAATACTTATGTAAAGCATTCCAGTGTGGAATTCTGCGATCTCGGACGACATGATAAATGCCACGAGTGACGGAAGTATTGAATCATTCACTCATTAACTACCCAGTCTCAAATAACCTGGTCTTACCCACCGAATTAATGAGTCAGAAAAACGTAAGTTTCGCACTATGCTTGCCAATATTCTGAACCTCAACAATTCAGGAGAGGTCGGGTTAGGGTCACACATTAAACTTGGCCCAAGGAAATGATGAGTGATACTTTCCTTCCATTGAAGTTTCACACCAAGAATGAAGAGCTAAATCTCAGCTGGCTCTTCAGTCTTGAAACTCCTAACACGATGATATTCTTCAAGGGATTTACGACACATTGAAAAGATGGAGGAATCTCGATACAAAAAGGCATTACATGATGGTAGTTGAATGGACCATACAGAAAGCAACGGTAGGCACGGCATGAGGTTTCAACTTACAGAAAACTCCACACTACAGATACCGCAGGCTTTCAACTGAGGCAAGGGGTCTCGGGGCATTTTAGATTCTCCTGGGTGTAATGGTCCGAACACAATTGGCATATGCAACGGCGGAACGCAGACTCCATCAAACTCACGAAAATATCTCTGATTGATCCACCTCACAATTAGACCAAGTCGGTTCCATGGACCTGAGGACAGCATCACGCTGAGCACACGAAATCGATAATCAAACGGCGACTCTTTGGGTCGCCTAGGAGAGACTAAATGGGCAAGTCTACGAGACAGATTTGGGTTTTGCCATGCCCATTCGAACTGTGGAAAAAAAGACAGGAATTTATACAAAGCGACCCTTACCCGAAGCGCCGAAATGTCATTTGGAAAGCCATGAACAATCAACACCATATCCCAAGGCCCACGTCCAGCCGTTGATTTGGCACCCCCTTTGATTCGGCCACCATTGTGTTGCCGAATTCGTCTGTTGGGATTCACCGTGAATCCAATATACGTTCTTCCACGAGCGGTGGGGTTCAATGAAACCAGAATGTAACATCCGAAAAAACCGGGAGTCTCTTCGTGGATGAAATCCGAGTTATCATCAAAACACTCAAGGCCGTTCATTTATGGCCCAGTAGGCGATAAAATGATTATCTACAATATATAAAAGTGAGGCAGAGTTATGACCATAAAACATCCTGAGATCATCTGGAAGTTATACACTACTTACAGCACAAGAAGAGATGCGTTTCGGTAGCTTCGTCATACTAAGGGCTTCTTCGTCAGGCACAATTGTCTTGTCCAATCTTTTGTCCCATGGAAGTCCTCTTTCCTGCCTGATGGTCATAATTTTTATCGCCATTTTTCGGCTAGATTATTTCACGCTCACTGTTTCAACCTATCAACGAATATCTGACCAAACTCGAGAATGTTTTCTCAGAAAAATGCTCGCCCTTGAATGTTTATTTTCTCATTTTGAGCATGAAATGCGCAAACGCTTGAACTTAGGGACTCGCAAGCAGGCAGTTTTGGCCCACTAAGAACCTTCTGCTTGTTCTTGTCTACGTTTGGGCGGTTTGCCAGAGATTGAGCATCCATCTGGTGGCATGGCTGCTATGTATCAAATGGATAATATGAATGGACAAATTGCCTGCTTAGTTAACAGGCCTGAGCGATAGTGGATGTGTTATGCAGACGTAGTACGAAGTAATACTAGGCATAGGAATAATGATGAGACAAAAACGCTTGAGTGTACGAACCCATTGTAGGAAAAACTTATATCGGGCCTTCTTGTTACTAGTGCACCGAAATGAGACTGACAACTGCAACTAACCAATGGCTTGCGATGGTTAGATGTCCGTTTATGTGGCGATAAACATATCAGGAACAGATGCGGAGTGAATATGAGGATGGACGGTTTGCTCGACAATTCCACGAATCCCTCCCAGCTATTTATCAAATCACTCGACTATTGGTCATAAGTTTCTATGAATGAGTAGTAAGTGTCTTTTCGGGTAGAAATATGAGTGATTACTAGCAAATGAGTAGGGTTGATGTACAAGTTTTGGAATCGACAGCTAATTTTTGTTTACGCTACGCAAGTTGTAATGTATGGGGGCAAGGGGGACACTAGAGCTGGATGATTTTCTTGAATCTCTATCCTGGGGAATGGAGGGTGAGATGGATAATTGTTTAGAGTGCGAATTTACTGACCAGAAGATCCGAACTCTTCATCTCGACTGATAAGCTGTGTAATGACCTAGAATACAAGCAGAGCTGGTCGGCTATTATTATATAAAAGGCAGCTACCCTCAGTTGAAGTGAACAAACGGTATCAGGATAACTTCTACCCCAGGCTAACTCACGCCAGCTGAACTGAAACAAAAAGGAATACGGACAGATGCATTCGCAAATGTTAACTTATTCTTCAATCTCCATAAGCCAGTCACCAAACTTGTAGATTTTAGGCTGTACGTTCGAAAAAACTTAGAACGCCGCAGTACTCAAAATTGAAGACAATGGTACTACAGAGGAGAATGTCGGTAGCCAGGTAGCATTACTACAGAGGAGAATGTCGGTAGCTCAGGTAGCGTAGATGGTCGTTGGCTTGTTCGCTGAGCTGGGCAATTTGATTGCAAGCGTTTCATCACCAATCGAGGTGATATCATCAGTGCGTTGTTGTGCGTAGCGGTGGGTTAGTGGTTGTGCTACGGTTTGATATTGTCCTGCAAACCACTATGCGTGGTCGACTGACCGATGAAGTTAGGGATGGATCGCTTCAGTGTAAAATGGCTTTCTAGCCCAAGAAGTATTCGACTGGCGTCATCGTTCGGCCATTCGAACGGTTAGGACTCGAATCAAACATACGGATCGTAAGAACTAATGCTGTGTCTGCAGCTCTCGAACATCGTACGACAGCCTAATGGGTTTCGATGAGGACGAAATATATCATGTGACTGCGGTTTTTGGGTACCGAACACACTTTCATTAAGTTCATGCAACATCATCTGTGCTATCTTGCCCCATCATTTTCCTGGAGATCTGGGAGCGGAAGGGGCTGTGTGATTTAGTTTTCATTTTTAACACCAGCTTTACAAGAGGTACCAGTAATTTCCAGGGATGTTGTATGACTAGCAAATGAGTATCTGCGTAGTTTATCTTGAACAATTGGGTGTCCTTGGTTCGACCAATTATTTTTATTAGTTGGTATTTTTTATCCAGCCAGCTCGCTGCATGTCGGTTGTTGTATGACTGATTGGACCCCGTGATTATGACTTAAGCAGAGAAATTCCTGAAGGGCGCCGTATTGATAATAGTCTATCTTCGATCGAAATAATAGAATGAATTCACATAGGGCACTGTGAGAAGCGTTTCACTGGGCAAACTCTATTCTTGTAAAAAAAAGTTTGAGCTTGCATAGTAAACTTAAATTAATACTAGTAATTTCAGGGGGCCTAATCTGGCTCATAAGCATAACCAATACTATACAAAAAATATCTGAAACTTGGACCCAGCTAAACAATGTCACACTTGATGCCGTTCAAATTTACGTCGATTATTGTCAATATTGGATTGGTGGACGGATGATTCTAATCCTAAAACTCATGTACCTCAAGTACTGAGTTTGTTGATATCCTATAGGATTTGTAAGGAGGTAAATCAGGTCCTGCCCGTCAAAGCGTTACTGAGTCGAATGAAGTTAGCTCGTCTCAACGGATCGACCGAAGGCGGTCTAATGTTTGAGGGAGCGAAAAACGGTCTGCTCCGACAACTGACCTTGCCAAGTAAAACTTGATAACTGTCGCCCCGACAAGAAAGTATAAAGTAGACTTTGGAAGGGTTCCGTCGCAAGGTGAATACTCGACTCGGTTCGTTCTGTTTTTGTGTTGATCATGGTTTTGTAATCTATTCTGCCTCACCAAACTGTAGTGCGGTCTAAATGAACCGGATGAGTAAAAAAGTCACTTTGTTCGAAAACTAATGCGAACACTGCTGACTAACGCTTCCAATAGATCAATTTTAGAAGCAATGCCTTGATAAAGAGACATGAGACCGTGGAAAATTCGCTACAGGACTAAAAAACAGATGATCAACTAATATCTCGTGAGCACTGTCATCTTATTGCTCACTAATTAGATCCTTGCTCTGGATACTTGCTGAAAACCGCGTTTTCTAGAAGTTCACCTGGATAAGGATAGTTTGTCATTTCACCTCCCCTTCACAAGGCGCAATTTTATTCCATGATGGAACCAATCCGTTGGACCATTTTCCACATGAGTCGGACATTTGCACCCCTCAACTAGGGTGCCATGCTTACTTTGCTGTGCAGTGAAAATGCATGGATCGACAAATGTTTACCTGTTATGGTCTCACATGTCGCTACGTTGTACAGCCATACGGGACAAAATCGAACATCGTAATTTATCACACTCGCTTTCGAAAAATACCAACTGTAAGCAATGTCGTGTGCAGTGTCATGCACGTCAGAACAACCCTCTCTCCACATTGCTGTAGATGACATGCGATGGCTGATCTTGGTCTGGAGATAGCCAATATCTACAGCCATTCGGTGTTGGGACCTATGGACTGATGGACATTAAAACAACAAGATCTGAAGGGGTCCCGTTGAAGGTGTCAAACAGTCGAAACCAAACTGCTCTAACCGTTGATGGAAGTAAAATATTTCTTTTGAGAGTTGGCCTACCCAGAGGAACACCGCTGAAGTTACAAAGTGGCGGCTACAGAGGGTGGCTACAGTATTGAATATTTGGATGCTTACGACAGTTAGTGTATCTTTTAACAGTCACAATACTATACTTGTTTCTAGAGTTACACCCTACTCATAAGGTTGCTGAGAACCCTGGTGCAGCACATTTAATTGAAGCGGACTAACATAAACAAGATTCAGATGAATTCAGCTGAGTATCCTACCAAAACCCAATTCGTATGCAAATGAGAGTATTTGTTGACATACTTGTTTCTCTTTGGAGAGACCAACCAAAATAGATTGAATCTAAGAGGCTACTTTTAACTGGTACAATTAGCACTCTTTTCGGTGTTATGGCCCTCTCAGAAAAGGTCGAATTTCGTCGGCATCTTCGAGGGTGATAACTGTATAGGGTGGGCCGGTCCCAGTTGGTACAAACTTAATTAGCAGGAGTATAGGCTGATTCTTCAGTATTCGGACTTGGAGCGTATGCCAAGGAGTCGCACACTGTCACCACCGGAGTAGCCCAAACACACCAAATCATCACACATCTCTACATTGATACTTGTAGAAGTTATTGATTCCGGTTACAAAGTATCGTTTTTTTTTTTTGTGAAAGAGCGTTAAAACAGCTTGTGGAATGGAATAACGGAATAATCTAAGAAACCGCTAATACGAGCGTTGAATCACTAAAGCCTAATTCCATTGAACTAACACTTACGGAGTTCATGAGGCTATGCAAACTGACGAGAGATGACGAAGAATTCCATTCTACATTGACTTGCTTCCAGTAAAAGATAATTCAACGCACATGAAGCCCAATAGTTTTTTTTCACTTCCGAATGAGGTGGTTCTTCAAGCTACATGGACAATAATCGGAGAGACGCAAGAATTGATACCTTTAAAAATGATTTTCAGGTGATGACAAGAATAATATCATGTGCATATGTATAGAAGAACCAGAGGTTCGAACCGTTGGAGCGGGGGTTGACTGCTGCTCGCCTTACCGATACATGCTTGACCGAACGCATCAAAGAGACACGCATTCCATCCAATGAGAAGGAATGGCATTGTGTAGCTGAGCTCTTGCGGATCCGAATTCACCTCTATCAACCATCCCGTTGGGATAGATGCCGAATGACACATTACAATGTGACCATTCTCACCGAAAAAGCAAGAATTACAACTAGAACCAGATGCCCCTACTCAATAACAGGTAGTAGATGACGGCTTGTGTGGGCAGTAAGATACAATTTGAGGCAGTAAGATTATATGCTGACACTCAGGTCCTCTCACCATGCAACTGACTCTCTACAGACAAGCAGAATAGATGAATAAAAGGCGACGACTCAATCAGAGGAAACGGATCAAGGAAACTGGACGATGAAGTGTGCTGAGGGAAACCATTTGCACTTCATCGACGTTTACCAGATGGAACGTGTTTGCACTGGAAACATTTGTTTGTTGTGCGGATCCATCGACACGCTTGCTGATAACTCTGTACAGTGAAATACCTCAATTATCAGCGCACAAATTCGAGTGTTAAACATTTTCCAAAAGACTGGGGACATGAAACTGCAACAAGTACCTACAACTGAGTAGTGCGTTGTGCAATGCGGTTTCCGAGACTACTTCCAGATAAGTGGAATGGCGTGCTGACAAACGTGTAACCAAATGATCCGCATGCAGCACTGGACATACATCAGGTCCTCATCTTATGATTTGATTTATCAGACAGAATTTGATATTTTGGAGTCCCGTGGCCTTTCGCAATACGGGCTACTGATCCAACAACAGTAGTGCGTTGTGCAATGCGGTTTCCGAGACTACTTCCAGATAAGTGGAATGGCGTGCTGACAAACGTGTAACCAAATGATCCGCATGCAGCACTGGACATACATCAGGTCCTCATCTTATGATTTGATTTATCAGACAGAATTTGATATTTTGGAGTCCCGTGGCCTTTCGCAATACGGGCTACTGATCCAACAACATTTGGTTCAGCAACAAACCGGCTTGAGAATAACGATAGACCACATTCTGGTAAATCGAACCAGCAGACAGTCATCTTAAGATAGAAAACAAGCGAAGTCCATCACAACGCAAACTCAGGACTTTTCAGACGTGATCGCGGACTGCAAATTCCGGAACTGATACGACGGTAATGTTCCAACATGGCTTCACTGGTAAACAACTCTCCATGAGAATTTGGATCGAACTTCGAGCGAATTGATGCATAAGCAGGAAAGCTATATCAGGATGCCTTAATCCGGTCACATTTCTAACAACGACCCCTTGCATTGACACAAGGAGATAAACATTCTACAAACGATAACCAGATGGGAAAAACCACAAACGTTCAACCAAGTGACGAAGGAATTATCCACTAAAAGTGTGTCAATGACACTGACAATGCTTCATTGGTAGGCCCCCAGATGTCTAAATTTTATTGATTACGAGAAATACCTCTCCCTCTGACGGTAGCCAGAAAGGAGAGGATCGTCGGTAGTTGTCGTCCGAACTGGGACAATCAAGAGACACTTGGATTCCACAAGAGAACTAGGTTACCACGTAAAGGAAACTTCTCACACTTATCTGCATGCCAATTCGGGAGACTTCCCTGGAACCCAGCTGCATTTCATGTTTATGATGTTCTTACCCAGCTGAATGTGCCGAAACAGGCCGCCTCAGGTTTCAGTTGGTCCGATACTCGAGATGTCTTAATACATTGCATAGACTTGTAAGGTTGTTTGAAACTCAAAGACAGCCCACGACCGGTTCCGCCCTTTTTGAGGTATATCAAATAGACCGAGTCCCCGAGTTTCCCTCAATCTTGTCTTCTGTTTGAACCTCCAAGATTGCAGGAAATTCGACTTATACACTCATCTAAACACCGATCTGGTTTTTAACGGGACACTCGCCTGGATCTCTCGTTATTTCGCTTCCCACAAATAACGATGGGCGCCACCATACGAGAAAATGATTCCCAGAAGCCCCACTCAGAAAACTGTTTCACGCAGACACTGATTCGTTTTGGTGCGAACGTGACTTTAGTCAATCACCGGCTATCTTAAATGACTCACTGCTTGAAGATTGGATGGAGGCGAGTTAAAGAGGCTATGCTCTCAGTTTTCAAAAATGTTTGTTAAGATAGAAAACAAGCGAAGTCCATCACAACGCAAACTCAGGACTTTTCAGACGTGATCGCGGACTGCAAATTCCGGAACTGATACGACGGTAATGTTCCAACATGGCTTCACTGGTAAACAACTCTCCATGAGAATTTGGATCGAACTTCGAGCGAATTGATGCATAAGCAGGAAAGCTATATCAGGATGCCTTAATCCGGTCACATTTCTAACAACGACCCCTTGCATTGACACAAGGAGATAAACATTCTACAAACGATAACCAGATGGGAAAAACCACAAACGTTCAACCAAGTGACGAAGGAATTATCCACTAAAAGTGTGTCAATGACACTGACAATGCTTCATTGGTAGGCCCCCAGATGTCTAAATTTTATTGATTACGAGAAATACCTCTCCCTCTGACGGTAGCCAGAAAGGAGAGGATCGTCGGTAGTTGTCGTCCGAACTGGGACAATCAAGAGACACTTGGATTCCACAAGAGAACTAGGTTACCACGTAAAGGAAACTTCTCACACTTATCTGCATGCCAATTCGGGAGACTTCCCTGGAACCCAGCTGCATTTCATGTTTATGATGTTCTTACCCAGCTGAATGTGCCGAAACAGGCCGCCTCAGGTTTCAGTTGGTCCGATACTCGAGATGTCTTAATACATTGCATAGACTTGTAAGGTTGTTTGAAACTCAAAGACAGCCCACGACCGGTTCCGCCCTTTTTGAGGTATATCAAATAGACCGAGTCCCCGAGTTTCCCTCAATCTTGTCTTCTGTTTGAACCTCCAAGATTGCAGGAAATTCGACTTATACACTCATCTAAACACCGATCTGGTTTTTAACGGGACACTCGCCTGGATCTCTCGTTATTTCGCTTCCCACAAATAACGATGGGCGCCACCATACGAGAAAATGATTCCCAGAAGCCCCACTCAGAAAACTGTTTCACGCAGACACTGATTCGTTTTGGTGCGAACGTGACTTTAGTCAATCACCGGCTATCTTAAATGACTCACTGCTTGAAGATTGGATGGAGGCGAGTTAAAGAGGCTATGCTCTCAGTTTTCAAAAATGTTTGTCCAGGCCGTCTGACACGACTAAATGAACACTGGATACCGTCAAGATCAACGCATTTCGTTGCCGTCAGAAAGGCCATAACCAGCAATCACAGACTGTGATGTAACCTTCACGCTAGAGGATACGTTGTTTGATACGGAAGACCCATGCCCGGTTGTTGTTTATTTTGACAGCAAAAGTGATGACGACCATACCATAATGGTGGGTCTGGTCTCGTTGACATTTGTCCCAACTGAATATTCATTTCACTATGAAGGCTTGAACTACAGCATGCACATTGTATAAAGCCCTCCTATACAATCGTTTGGTTCAGAGAAGCCTTGTGACCCGTCAGTTTTGAGTTAATAAACAGCCATAGGGCCGGTGGACAGGCAGTGTCAACAGGACACACACGTGACTACGAGCTGGGACGGCTCGAATTACGAGATGACAGAGATATTCACGTGTACAGAATATCATAATCATACAAAGATACAATGAGCACAAGTACGGATTGTTGCGGGAGAGTTGATCCTTTTTGAAGGAGGGAACCGACCAAGTTCTTTTTGAAAAGGATGCTCCTACTGCTGAGGACAAACCAAATGTGAAATCTTCTGAGGATAGTCTCTGTGGTTGATTGGTTCTAGGAATCAATGGTGATATCTAAGACCACCGTGTGACTTAGCACCGACGCTTTGGGTGAGCGACGAACACAAAAACGAACAAATTTCAGTGATGCTGAAATCGATGAGTTTATGTTAATGGAAACCATTTATCCACTCCGACTTCATAACATCGCCAAACTATTTTGAAGGAAATTAAACATAAGGTTGCTGAAAACTCCGAAAAACTTGTGAGAAGTTTCCTTCAAGAAAATACACTATAATACCACGAATATCGTGCTAACTTGGACACGAGGTGGCCTTTAGTTGAGGGATACCATAAGCGAGAGATTCAGCTGAGTCTCTTGTTAGAACCAGACTGGTGGACATAGGGAAGTATTTCGTGAATCTCTAAAACATACTATGTGTGATAATGAGTGTAGGTGTGTTTAAGAATCACCACTGATTTCATGCACATAATACCTACGGCACTCCAGGCTCTGTAGCATAGCCAGACCAAGCAGCTATGTTCCGGCCCTCAAGCACAAGCACCCGTGCGTGTCCACGCATAGACAAGTGGAACTATAATTCGGGTGGTTTTAGTGAATAAATGGCATTGCTGATGTTGTCGTGTCTACTCGTCCCACATGCCCTTATTAGCATGAGAGGAAACAAAAGAATATGAAAAGTTTCGGAATAAAGACTCACACGGCCTTCTGGGTTCCATAGCATTTTGGCGGGCACTATAGTCTGTCCTGTACGATAAAAAGTACAACGCACCTAGCTTCAAAAGTTTTGTAAGTGAAATACAAACACTGAACCGCCTAAAGAGACAAACAATTTGAGTGTGTGGTCAAGACAGATATGACTAAGTACGATTTTAGAGGAAGTTCCGATTTTCCAAGGTAGGTGTAAACTTCAGTGGTCCCTGATCGAACTGTACAAATGTTAACCTCACTTTACCCTTTTGCTGTATGTTGGTTTTAACGGGTCGCACTTGAAATATCCGTTGGAGGAACAGAGCACAGTGAAATAGGCGGCAATTCATTGATATGTATTAATCTTTGGAAACTCGAGTCAGATACCATATAAGTGGTTTGAGCAGCCCCATGAACCCTACACGGTCGCCACCAAGTAGCAACAAGACAAACGTGCTAGTATGAGAAAAGAACGGTAAAAACAGCCGAAGTTGGCATCTTTTGTGGAGAAAAGAAGAGCAAGATCAATTACACAAAAAATTGAGTAGATTGTGTCAGTAGTGGTACGTAAGCAAGGCAGCGTGATTTATGCACTAACACGAATGGATGTCCGCATCCATACTCAAAGCGACATAAACGGTTGTGTAGCAATTGAGCAGACAGTCGTTTTGCGGCAGCCCGAAGGGCACGCAGGCGCGAAACAGTGAAATAATTGTCCAGTTTGGAATAGAGACTATTTATCTTTGACAGTCCAGCACCGAATGCTACCGTCCATCGCCGTGCTGACGAGAGTAAAATCGTCTGTCCAGCACAGTGAAGTACTGCTGCTCATCGGATGGGCATCTGTATGGATGGAAACAGAACAAAGTGGTCGGATTATTGACAGATTAGCATTCAAACTTTATGTTGCCGCAAAACTAACGAACTGCTGTTAACCAGATGTCAACTAAGGTAAATGAAACACTGTAGCACAGTCCTGTGCGTGCCTCGGCCGAAAAGTCGTCAAGCACAGCTTGGGAGGTGAATTACACGCAAAAAACTGCGTAAGGAAAGAGCTGGGATTGGTTATTTATGAGAGAGCGGTAAGCAGAGTTGTATCGCCCAGTGTTTTGATCGCCACGAGCGAAATAATCCGGATAACTTAACAAAAGAGAGGGGTCAGCTGGTACCAACTCACGTAAGGTTAACGTTTAAGGTTTGTTTTTTAGTGAGGATAAGGCATTAACACATGTGGGTTGAAGATGAGGCCAGTTGGTAACGCTAGTGGCACCTGAGCCAATCCTGAACGAAAGAAACAGTATGGTTCTCGTTTACACGTACACACGCTGAACCTTTCCAAGAATGATATGTCAAGACTGATTATGAAGACTCACGCCGCTTCGATTTTGAAGCAAGAAGCAAGTCATTTGTGCTCTGCAACGAGCGCTCTTACAACCCCGTGGTTTCAACTACTATGTTAGCGGGACTGCTACCTCCATAACGGGCTTCACATATGCATTCAGTTTAGTTGCCTGGGCTGGTGAGGAATCTTGCGTATCTGCTGATTATGTCAATTTCGAACACGACGTAAAATGATTTCTGACAGGAACCAGATTGGAACGATATGGAATCCTTGAAATACGTCTTGTCTTTGAATGATTGGTTGTATTCATACAGTACGGTAACCAACAGCTGCTCCGCTGCGAAATATACCTAGTATTACTAGTCTCAGTAGGCCTGGACGATCCATCAGAACACATCTTATCAGCTTTATTCATAGCAAAGATTTCAGCAGTTTTTGTCTAGACGTAACAGAGGTTGCCGAAGACGGATGTGATAAGCCATCCTCCAGGCAACCATCAGAGCTTTTTGCTGAAGACAAACTGGGGCTTTGACAATATGACCGGCAACACTAAGATGTTTTAATTGATACCACGACTTAAAGCCATCGGCGACTACGAGAAAATTGATATCAACCAGATCTAAGTACCGCAGAGCTAAGATAGGAAAGTGTACTATTCACAAGCGAACATAGTCGAAGACCCAAGGAAACATGCAGACAGCGGCCGAAAATGCTGATTTTTATCCATAAGAACCCACGGCATTGGATTAATAAACTGAAATTTCTCTTCCGACCGGTCTCCGGGACCACAACNAAATGCTGATTTTTATCCATAAGAACCCACGGCATTGGATTAATAAACTGAAATTTCTCTTCCGATCGGTCTCCGGGACCACAACATCAGGAACCGCTGTGTGACAATACGATTTTGTCGGAAGCATATTTATTTGGTGTGAGTCGAATTAGAACCGCTTCCTATTTGAGTTTGAAGCCCGGGTTTTATTGCCCACCTGTTTTCTCATGATTTGTTTTCGTGCGCACGTGTTTCACTTAAGTGCATTGGTCTTGGCGACGATGAAATCCTTATAAAATCCCCTGTTACCAAGATGTATCACCTTAAACAAAACACTTGCAAATGTTTTCAGTGGGAATCCCATTGAGAATTATTGCACGCTTAGACTCGATCAAACATGAGACTGCTTGTTGACTGTAACTTGCTTTGCTATTGATCGGAAGGGAATGTTCCTTTGGTAACAGTGCCCAATTCAGAGGGTTTTGCGCTTTGATCATGAGTCTATGGTTGTACTCGTAAACTCGGAAGTTTGCCAATCATCCACAGATGGTGTAGAAAAATTTTTGGTTCTAGTGTGCCGCCGCGTGTCTATTGAATGGGCGGAACTGCCAACTGCCATTTATGGTGAACGCAGCCTTCGCGTTTAATCCCGCCTACACTCCACATGTGAGCGACACACCTGTCTATGATGCAGTTCGCTCTTGGCCAATGAATTACACGGAAAAGAGAGGACCAAACAACTACCTGTTCTGCCGTTAGCTAACGCTGATGGTAGGTATCACAATACAACCTAACAAATACAATCTGACTAAACACTGTGACCGGTCACTTCATCCTGGAGTGCTAGGTCCCCTAGGCTATATCTGCAGAATAATTAAGCGTGCACAGATTGACACCCGTGGTTTTGTTACGATTAAAACTGTTGCCGTTATGTGTGCGTGTGTGGAATCACTAGTTGCGCGTTCCCCTATTGTAACTTTTGTACGCTCGGTTCTCAGAAGGATAATACTCGAGGGAAAATATTCCATTCATCTTCCCTCTATCCTCAAAGACCGAGAATTCCCGTTCATTCTAAATCCGACAACAATACTCCGCTTTTGACGCGCCTTTATAACTAAAAGGATGTTGGGACACAGCAAACCCCGATTGGTTGTTGCTCAGATGGCTGTTGATCTGTTCGCCGTGCTTGGCAATTGACTTGCAAACGTTTCGTCACCATACAAGGGGACATCAGACCAACAGCCACCTGATCAACAACCAATAAACTCACCCGAGCTATCAATATTTTAAAACAGCGAATCCTTATGTGACCCTTTCCTATTCGGAAAAAGACTCCGTCTAACAGTTATCTCATAAGCTAGGGAAGTGATGCACCAGCACATCAACAATACAACGTACTCCGTAGGTAAATCGTAGTTTTTGGTGAATCGACAGACCACACTGCAATTGAGGTGTCCAGGCTGCCAGTGGCAAGACGCCGTCCGTTGGGACTCCATCCAATGGCAGTGATTCGTGCTGTCTGCCTTTGCCACCATTCCGAATGAGCAGGAGTCAAAACGGGTGCGTGATTGATATCACGTTCGTCGGAAACCTGCGGTGAAAAGTACAAGAGTAGGATTAAAAGATATTTATAACCATTTCTATTTAAAAAAAAACAAGATATATCCTGGATGGGGTATAGCACCAATCAAAATACTTCACACAACAGTCTCTTTAGCGCTGAGCAGAATGACACAACTACGGTAAGTAGGAAACACTCAAGGTCGTGCCACTGCCTTCAAGATGGTTCGTAAGGATAACGGTCATTACAGCTCGATTAGTTCTACAGTGATTTGAATCAACAATAACAGAGCGGATAGATGGAGAAGTCGAGGAGTCTAGATTGAAATCAACGCAAGAGGTGAAACCGCAGTCAATCATTCTAATTACCTTGTAGCCGGAGAGTGAAATGTTCAAGTCAAACAAAAAGCTGGAATGTGAAGTCTGGGGTTCATTAGAACACAGAACGAAACTTCCTTAATCCAGGATCATACGGGACCTCAAACCATGAAACCTAGGCAATGATTAGGGAATCATGGGGATCATAAGGTAGACACAGCCCCCGAGTTTCCGTCAACCTTATGTTCTAATTGAACCAAAGTTGCACGGAATCCTACAAGCACACCTGGGGAGCTGCGCCTACCTGATGAGTGCCAAAAAGGACGAAACCGGTCGTGAGCTGATGAAGAGCTTTTAGCAACTTTGTGATTAGTCTCCTCCATGAAAATATACTCCGATATCTTGAATACGGTACCGACTGAAACATTAGGCACCCTTTGTGCGGCATATTCAGCTGAAGAATATCATGAAACGAGAGATTCAATTGCGTTTCAGGTGGTTTCCCGTGAAAACCAAACAAGTATGCGAATAGATTTTGCAAACCATGATTGTGTCTATCACGAGAACGGATTGGTTAACAAAAGACTCAACTAAAAACATGTTCAACAAAGCAAACTAAGGCTTGATCTCACAACTAGGCGGTAGTGACAAAAAGCAAACTAATCTGTCGACTGTTTGTTATAGCATGTGCACCCTTAGGTTTTAAATTCTTAGCGCGAAGAGACTGGGTGGAGAAGAGCAGACGAAGAAGAAAACAGAAGATTATTAACACAGCTGTGGCTTCAGAGTGCTAGTTTCACTGGTATGGTTTTTACAACGGCAAGCCATCAGGTGACAACAGACACCGTCAGGTACCAAATGCAACAAGGATGTTAAGATGCGCAGTGATGAGGGCAAGCACAACCCGTGGCGATCAATAGAGAATTTTTTATGCATTAAGAGAGGATATGTGAAAAAGAAGGAACTGATTGGATCTGTACTGAAAGCCCACGTGACCAGCCGAAAGTGCACCTTGCCAAGGTACGAAACAAGAGGTGAATCAATCTATCAGAAATGGAAAAAACCTGGTAGCATTCAGGTAACTATGCACATGCATCTAACAAATTCATGCATTCAGTGTTAAGAATAATTGCTTGACCGCAAACCAGTCTCTGATCTTCTCTAACACACAAATCATATTTCCTATTAAAAACTAACCGAAAACTCAGAACGCTCTGGACTAACGATACTGTTGGTCACTTCGCAGTTATCAGAAGGAGTTGATCATAAACGAGGAGTGGCCTGACACTACGACTGATGAAATATGACTTCATTTAGGAGGCATGGGGAAGAATTAACCAAGAATCGCAATCAGGTTTTGATGAAAGACCCAGTATGTCATAACGACTGGAAGCTTTTAGACAAAATTTCCCGAGATATGTGAAAGCTCAGAGGGATACATTCTACAAAGGATGCGTGTTATATCAGTACTTCCAGCAACTGGGTTCCAAGTCTGGTGGGAGGAGCGGAATCCGCCGTTTCAGAAGTTTTCAGAACACAGTTGATAGTTCACAGGGAAATTCCATCCGTTTCCGGTGGGCACCGTTCACGCGATCCACAGATGTTGCACAGAAGCCAGCTAAATTTCAGACCTGGGAAACCCTACAAAGAATGAGCAGGGATTGTTTTCATAGACCGCTGCGGACAGTGGTGACCTAGCAAGTCTTTGGTTCGAACCCAACCTCGGCATCTCGACTGCTCCTGTCTAGACTGGCATTATCTTAACCCTTGTGTTCCTTTCGGATGGCGTGGCAGCTAGGTATGGTAAGGTTTTTACAGCTGAACAATTATCATTAAACCATATATGTCCTATACCGATAGCAACTCATCGCATGTCGGAAAAGATCGGCGGTAAAGCGCTTGGGTCACCCACAATTCACTGAATTTCTTCCATGAAATAAGGCCCCGCATTTGAAAAAAAAAAACGCAGCACCGAATGACAATGCGTTTGACAACACATTTTACAGTACTGACTGAAATCTGTTCAACAATTACATCTACATCGAGCTAAAGATATGCAGCTTAATGAAGCTCGCATGTGACACATGCACAGCCACCCACCCAGACTGAATCGTCTCAGCGCGTTTTTCACACATTATGGTTTGGTGAATTACGTCGATACCGTTTGATTCCCCACACACATTAGTCCTTGTAACATTTCCACGTCTGCTGAGTTTATCCTTGGAATTTTTTATCGCTCTGCAAACGTCCAAATGCATGCCATCTAGGCAGAGTAGACGTTGATCCCATTGTCATCCGCTTGGCAATGGTCTTCACGCAGATGCCCACGTAACTACACGGCAGTACTGTGGATACCAACATGTAAGGATACTGTGTAGGTCACATCAACGCGCGAACATAGCTGCGTGACCTATACGCTGGTCGGCATTCATGCAATCACATCAATCAAACTCATCATGACGACGAAGTCCACAAAATTTACGATTAAAGATTGCGCTTAGACAACTCTGTTTACAACACTCCGCAGGGAAGGAGCACTATAATCATACTTTAAGAGGGGGAAACTGATGTCATCATAAATTCTGACGACTTGAACCAGTGGAACAGAACTTTTTTGTGCACCCGTCTCGATGAAACTGGAAGAACAGTTCAAAGTCAGCATTTCCTTTCTGGACTGTAAATTCGAGAGTAAGATGCTATTCGAGTCGCTCGGTGGGAACAGAATAATCAAGTCAGTCGTTTCACACTCAATTGGTGTGTTGGTGCCTAAGGGAAACAACTGAACCCAACTAAATTTAGTGAATACCTGCGGTAAAAATGCTGGAAAAAAATCAAGAGAACCTGTTGCATTGAAATTACATTTTTTCTACCCTGGATTCATTTGGACCGAAATTCCTCATGAACTTGATAACTATACCGTTCCGGTATTGAAGAAGACCGAAAAGGAGGCCGGATTACTGATTCTGTGAACATTGAAGGCATAAACTTGTGCATATTGATGAAACTCTACCAACTAAGATGACTCAACAGCTACAACACGTCAACTCTGATATAACCCATTGTTACAAAGCAACTTACCGGTCTCTGTTCAGGTGAGGCAAGTCCACCGGAACGAGCTTAGACCAGCGGTCGGGTCGCCCGTGTGTTAAACGGCATAATGCAAATGATGCACCAACCAAATAAATAGCAATGCGCAAGTGCAATGTTAGCGAGAAATCGATGGTAAGATTCCAGCAGTGTGCTGTCTTCTGGACAGACTGGCTACGTTCCAGAAGCATACCGAGCAAACCGTGATTAGTGAGCCTATCCTGATGAGCCAAAATAAGACAAGCACCGGCGGGTTCGCCGATCATTTCGGAACTGAAATGCAAGTGACTTGAAGAAACTTGTGGAGCCCAGAAGGGTCCTAAGCTGGTCCTCGAAGTTAAGCTGTATAAAAACAAATTTCCTAAAACCTTCCATAGGTTTACATAAGCAAATCAGTCTCAATAGCACAGCAGATGATCGGTCGATGAATACATACTCCCACTATGAACGTAAGTGGGTAAATTTTTACCATAACTGGTCAAAATAACCTTCGTAGCTTTCCAATTACTTCCTTATCTACTGGCAGATTCTTTTCAAACTTTTAGAAGCACATTAAAGATGCGATAAACGAACCTGTGTTGGTTTTAAGTGTCATGTTACAAAACTCATTCACTAGCAGAGGAAACGGTCACTCATCCTTGTGCGGGGGGTATTGCGAAATCACGTGTGCTCGGGCACGGATAACGGATCCAAAAACCAAACGCATCATTTGATAGACAACAGGACGAGGACTATGTGAGTGATATGGGCATAAAAATTTCGTCTGCAAGCAACCAAAACAGGAAACCGCGTATGTGTCAACCCTTTCGGATGCATATGGTAAGCCAGGCGATACCACCGCATCAACAGCATAGACATACGCGTCAGAAGTCATCGTCAAGAAGACAACTAACTCAAAATGTGTCAAAGCGTACAGAACAAGACAGACACACTTTGACTTTCACAAAAGGTTCTTGGCATGCATCAACCTAGCCGATTCATCTGGGTTCGCAGGGGGGCGAAGCCCGGTAAGAAAGCGACCAAATGATTGATCAAACCGAAAACGGACGCAATGCTATCAGAACGGAGAGTGGTGGCACCGTTATACTGCTGCGGCATTTTTTTCGAAGCAGGTCTTTGGGTAGTAAGATCAAACATAAAGCTATGGTAGTTGGTTGGGGACATACTGGCGATGCCCTTGTCAGGCCAAATTCGAAATTTGTATTCGACTAATCGTGCAAGGATCACGTCTGACCTTTTTAACCCAGTGTTAAAAAGTGACAGTGTTATGTAAGCTAGCTGCTGTGGCTGAAAAGTCGGTGGGAATTGCAGTCATGAGTTGCTGGATAACAGTAGGAGCGGCCGATTGAATGAGGGTTATACAAAAGCAAGTCTTAGTGTCTGACGTTGGTCAACAGTTTGCTTGGATCATCCGCAACTGGTGTGTCTAGGTGTGAATCAGTGAGATCCAGTTAAGCAAAAGACTTGCCTCTGTTAAGCTTAACAGGAAGGTCCTCTGGCACCAATAGTGGGCACTGCTACACTTTCCGATCCGCGTTTATCTTTATCGAGAAATAAGCACAAACGCATGCAAGCCAGTCTGCTTTTTCAACCACAAATATTGGTACAATCCAGAAAGGTGTGGTAACGGTTGAAACAGACGAAATTATCGTAGTCGGTCCGATTTCCAGTGCGTTAGTCAATACACAGGCCTTTGTGCTGGTCTATATGACTACAGCTTTGAACTCCACATGCGAATAGAGACCATCAGCAATTACGTTTGGACCTTAATGCTAATTGGACCTTAATGGTAATTTTACACCCGCACGTGTGGTCGAAACCAACGTTCTCAAAAAATCAACGTGAACCACTGCATTCACACGTTTGGGTTTCTCAATTCAGTCTAATTCCAACATATACAAGACCGGGTTGTCCAGATAAATAACTGTGCACGAGTAGTCATACGGTAAAGATCATCAGATATCATCAGCAAACCACCTAGTACGTCCCGAGATGGCTGCTTCGCTGCTAGAGTGGCTGATCATCCCTGCAGTTCCCATATTGACTTTCGAAGATGCATTCAGTTTTGGATGGGCAGGTCTCTCACTGCCTCGAAGGGATGTGTATTTTCGACAACTAACGTGCTGAAGCTGGTGTTTTTTTCATATCACTTAACTTAAATGGTAATCGTCAAACAGGAGGATTTGTTGGGAAGAGTATTCTTGCGTAATAACAAAAACAAGTGTGGTTGTTGGAGAATCATCCTTATCTCCCGCTGTCCAGACCATGCACTTGTTGTACAGTGCCTATAGCTGCCGCAGTCTCGTTCGCTGATGCTTTGGGGAGGTGGGAGTAGATAACTACGCATTGGACGCAGAGGCTGATGCAACTGATGCCTGAATACAAGGGAATCGATCGTTACTGAATGGCCGTGCGGCTCTATCCTCCCGCTTAATGACTCTCAATCGGTACTACAGATTAGAAAGCTAGGTGAGCTTATCAACCAAGCTCAGGCAAGAGAAATTCGCTGACTGGGTGGATTGGTGTATCGAATATGCATATACACAAACGCACCAAAGGGATAGTCAGCAAACTTGGGTTGCATTGTGACTGTCCTTGAATGCCCCATTTCCTATTGAGGAGTAAAATAACTGTTTGGGAAACCAAAAAGTGTATTTTTTCGGTTCTGGGAGGTTTGTTTCTTCGAAGGATCGCGATGGGAAAAGTTTCATGCTCCCTAGATTACGTACACAGCGAGAGTTTTCTCTTGAGCAGTTTAGTCGATCGTTGAAGTACCATTCGAATATTATCTTCGATCAGCACAATAACAGGCAGTCGTTTGGGTCCTGTTTTAAAAATTAACCAAGATGTCTGTGCATATTGAACTACACTAGCTTCCTCTATTTCTTGGACTTTCTGGTTCCACAACGACTATATCCATGAACACGCGTCATTCGAGCTGATGTTTAACGGACCATCCGGCTGAACCATGCCCTGAGGCACAAAGGATGCAGCGTCTTATATGTAAGAGTGATAGGTCTTTTTGAGACCCAGCAACATGTGCGCGCGGTTGTAGACACCGCATCGTACGTTACCTGCGTCACGCGTATTTATACTTACCAATTCCAAGTGATCACCAAAGGGAACTGCATTTAAATTATTGCACAGCAAGCTTCGGTGCGTTTATTTAAGTTGTGGTTGAGCGAGCATTTATACTCCCTAATTAAATTAGCTGGGAAATTCGGTAAACTTATGCTAAACGACAGCATGATCTAAATCGATCCGTACAACTTGGAAAGACCTGTCGTCGGAAACTGGGCTTCGCCATCGGTAGCTGATGGAGATAAATGAATATAGCCGAGGCTTTATTCGACAGCAGGAGCACCTTAGTTGGTAAAGCGGCAGCAATCGCATCCAAAAAGGAAGCTACTAAGAAACGAAGGATCAGTACGGATCTGTAAAAGATGTTTGCCATTGTCATTTCTTGCCACTTGTATCTCGAATAAACTGTGGTTAAAATCTCCAAAAGATTGGTACTGGTGAACAAGAGTGTGGCTAGATAGAAAGTGCCTTTGGCTGAATAAGAACCACTACTTCACTGATGTCTAAGTATACACTAGACAGAGAAGTAGTTCGACAATGCGAGTTCTTTTGAAAGCCCGCAGTTGGACAGCACACATTCCAGGTAAAGACGCCTCAACAGATGCGGGATCGTTTTGAGCTAAGTAATGATAGCATCTGACCAGTGGATTTGAAAAAGGACGGATTACTGCGACCAAATGCCTGTCGATTAGGTATTCAGAGTGCATGCAAGAGTAGATTACTGGCTGATCAGTTCAGCGATTCACACGTTAAAGGCTACAACAAAAATCAGAGGATAAGTCTGCAGCAGAAAATGTGCAATGGTAGCTAGGAGCCGCACAATCGGTGCCTCTCGGTTAATGATTGGGACAGATAACAATGAAGAAAGGATGCGTCATCAGTATTAGGTCTTTACATATCCGTCTTGCTGTGTATGAGGCATAAGGGGACCAACAGACGAATGGAATGCTAATTTTCAATCCCAACCCTAACAAAGGTCACAGCATTCCTCTTACACAACTATCTTAGCACTAGCTCACCCACACAGATGGACAGAGGGTTCAAACGATGTTCAAGGGGGACCATCAAATGAACCGAACCAGAAGAACTAGACCCTAGGCTGGACCCAAACACATGTAGGTTTCCCCACCGACCCAACACTTGTTCAACCACTCTAATACACTAAAATCCCTCGGCCGACACCCAACAGAAATTTAGCTTGACTTAGCTGATTGGTCCTGTTTCCGCCTTAAATCTCCACCAACCTGGGAACCTAGTCACTTGGCCTGACGAAGCTTTTGTGTCAAAAGCGAAACGTTGCCCAGCAATAAATCTACCGATCGTCACCAAACGTTTTCGAAAACGAATGCTAATTTTGTTTGCGTATGTGACGGGCTGAAATACTGCCAGTGTAGCCAGACCTAGACGAGGGAATAGCAAAAGCCATCAACAAAATAATGTAGCTAAAAGCCAAATTGCAAGGCAACGTGAACTGACGTACAGCTACCAAGGCATTTCAAATTGTTAATGAAAAGGTCGTCACACTGCTTCCAAACTCAAACCCTTAGGGCCGGAGGGCTGGGTTTGTCCGACTTTTTTTCATTGACTGTAGTGTTAAGAGAGACTCTGTTGAAGCTGTGTGGGCATTCTCTAGTATAGCTAAATGGGTTGCCGAGGTCTGCAAGTTATCGCACTAGACGAGATAGTAGCACGTAATCCCAAAATCGATCTACATATAAATGGAGCTGACAAACCTAACGGCACACACAATCCTGCCCACCCCACGGAGTACTCACTTTGTGCACAGTCACCGTCCGATCAGCGTCGACTAATGCGAGCATCGAGCCATCAGGTGAATAAGAACCCATAATGGGTAGAGGTGACGGTGGATTCATCACTTGTGTTTTGTGAAGTTTTCCATCCATTGTTTTGTAGGCCATGATTTGTCCACTCTAATAGGAAGAAGAAACATAAATGAGTAAAACCTGGAGTAAACTGAATGTCAAAAATCAGCCAATGAAAAGGAAAAACGTACCGCGCTACAAACGATGGCCGTTTCAGTTTGTGGTGAGACAGTGATTGTGCACGGGCCACAGCTGATCTCTTGGTGATCTAGCATTGAAAGAGTGCGATTCGACGCACTCAACAAACAGATGTGCTTGTCACAGGCTACGACCGCTATATGTTGAATGGGCATCACGCCCACACAATGTGGTTGCGAGGGGAGCTTGATCGATGCTCTAAAGAAGATAAAAAATGAATACGATAAAACTGGATCGCA
Source organism: Opisthorchis viverrini (assembly GCF_000715545.1). NCBI lineage: Eukaryota > Metazoa > Platyhelminthes > Trematoda > Opisthorchiida > Opisthorchiidae > Opisthorchis > Opisthorchis viverrini. The sequence continues at coordinate 140,694 of NW_008751995.1, read as the reverse complement.
ACGTCATTCCGGTGGTTGGGCATCAGCGAAGTGGGCAAAAAGAAGTGTAATTAGATTAAGCAAATGACCGCTTGATAGCTTTTGCCAGTAGTTATCGGTCTAGCTACAACCCCACGACTTACGAGCACATACAAGGTTCAGTGACCCGAGATATAAGCAGCTAATGTCATGCAAAATACGTGGCTGCAACATATTAGCAACAACCGGCAGTCGTACAAACAGAAGGAAGTACAATGGGTGAGATGAACACCTACTACCCAGGGCCAAACGGGCACGACTGATAACCCGAGACTGTAGACGTTTAGCCGTACATCGGAAAGAAAATTAGTTCGAGGTAGGGTGCCAATGGACAGTGGGACAAGGATAAAACAGTAGTGGTGTGATAATTCACATATCTGTCGGCAGACGGTAGTTCGCGCAGTGCATTTGCCTACACGTCTGCGTAATAACCACCGATAATCAACAGTCTTGAGCTCGCTCTAGTCAAATGCTGTGAGAGAGGAGTTGCTTTGAAAGGCAAGTATTTGCCAGTAATTCGCAACCTAACCTCAGGGCTCCCAGAAACTAATCAACGATTTAACAACTCTCCTCATCTGAATCCATATCGCATGAAAACATCACTGAATCTTTGACATACTTTGAGTTCGATTTCCTCATGTGCCTGAAGTCTGTCCTGATGGGAAGAACTTCATTTCGGAAATAAAAGCGATTCTGAAGCAAAATGAGTCTGATAAAGAAAGCAACATAATGCACCCCGCAGACTGCCTTGAGGTTCAAGGTTATCAGAAAAATGGTATAAAATGCTCCTTTATTAGATAGGTCCATCCAAATTCATTTTGAGGCCTTCGAATGGTCGGATGCAAACGCTGTGGTGAATGTCATGTGAGAAGGGCATTTCCTTGACCTTGGACCATTCAACAGACCTAGCTTTCGAGTGCGCCAGTAAACAAAATTTGGCACTCCTAAGTTGAAATCCCGCAAAAAGTGGAATAAAGGAGGCCAAACCAAGCTGTGGGATGGATGGTAAGATTGAACTCACATGAAGGATTTCTCTGTGATGTTGGCGAGCACACACCGGTCATCCAGTCCTACTGATACAAGATAGTTGTCACACAAAGCGATGCTTTGAACCTGGGCCTTATGGGTATGTTCCCCAAAAAACATTTCGGCCAAACCGGCCTGAAGGTCCCAAGAGGCCATATTGGCATCCGACGAGGCAGTGATCAATCGTTGGAGTTTTTTGTTGTATACACCACATGTAATCAGTGTCTGATGCCCAGCGATAACCATGCGTGGTTCAGATAAACTATTCACGTGGGTTGGAGCATCAAACAGGTGCAAGAAGCCGTTGAATGTTAGAGCGACAACAGTGTCTCCAACCCAGCAGCAGCCCAGCTGGAAAAAAGGGCAGAGGGGGGTATCATAATTAATACATCCGAGACAACCAAATAAGTTAGCTTAGGACTTTTTACAACAGCATTGTTCCAACTTGGTCACACAGTAAGTGTAGTGTAGAAAGCCCAAAAAAGGGTCATTTTTAGCTGGTACATAGTTCCACCAGAGTCAATTATAAGCGGGTAGAATTCATGCTCCGAAACGAAGAATGCAAGAAAATACTTTTTTTTTACTTAGAAGCGCACGCCAGAAAAAGCAAGCGCAACTGGAAGTGACAAGACAAACCATGGGAATGGAGTAGAGGAGAAAAGTTAGACAATCCTCCATCAACAAAGACACGGGTCGTCACCATCATCAACAGCTATAAAACCCGGGTATTTGCCCTATGGCGGTCCTATTTGCCACAATTTCGTAAACCGATGAACACAGCTGGTGTCTGCTAGAGATCAGTTCTCAGAAGATAGCATTTTAGCTGTTGTCTCGAAGCATGTTTCAGTAATAAAGCTCTCCCCCAATAGAACATTTTGATGATCACATTGGTATGAACTTTCCAGAGGGAGCAGTAACAATTCACAAAGTTACGACTCAACTTAATGATAGATCGCCACGCGAGTTCAACTAGTTATGCCTTAGAAACCACTGTTAACCCATATATGCTGGAAGAAGTTTCATTTTTCCAGCTATGGATGTCGTGCAAGAGTACTACTATGTGAATCTCTACCACAAAAACATCATTGTGATCCTGAAAATCGATCAAAAGAAAGGCACTGATTTGCTTCCGAAACATCTCATTTTATCACGCAAAATAACCGGGTTTTATTGCTGAACACCACTACGGAATTAGCAGTGGATGTTCGAATTTGTTTGACTGTGATGGGTTCGGCTCAGCTACTTGTACAAGTCTGCCGTTATTTGTTCACCAAGCTCCCAAAGTGTGGGCGCATTGCTGACTGAAGTAAACTCGTCAGGTGGATGGCCTCGACCTGCATCAACATTTTGTTGTACAGTGTTATCATCCGACGGCTATTGGCTGATCGTGTTGTTGTCCTCCTACTTCTCTCTACGAGTAGCACCTCGAATCGAATAGCATGCTGTGCCGCTTTAGACAGATTCTGCACCCTCGACCACTATCCGACGTCCAGTCCTTACCTTGAGGATGCGGCAGTGATCGCAATCACATGAGAAAAAAAAGAGTATACAAGTAGAGGCACAAGAATCACGAGCAAATATGTGAGTCTACTGGATCATCTCATAAGCTAGAAAATGTGATGGAACGGATTTAGCTGCTCTGAACAAGCGATTCGGAAGGATTACAGGCACGATGAAGTGATGCAACAATAAACAGAGTGAACTGCACGAACAGCTACACAGCTAGCGAATATACACTCATTTGCAAACTAATTTGGCCTAATTAATTGGCCTTTGAAAGTCGACCCGGTTTTTTCGATTTGGCTCTCTACTTCAGTAGAAATGAAAGCTCATCAGATACGCCAGCAGGCAATGGAAGACGACCTTCACTATAACTGTTCAGCACCCCTTCATGCACATAAAGCAGAGTGCATTAAAGATAGTTTCATAATTCTTAATAAGTTGAAAAACGTAACCGGTTTCGGACTAGTTGATTTCCAGCACATTCTAACAAACAACTTTGTTAAGTTTTACCCGCCTTCCAAAAGAAATCAAAAATAACCAAGACAATCATGTAAGTACACAAAATAATATCGGTGAAGTAAAACAGCAAATGAAATTTTCACACGACTCGACAATAAAACAAACTAGATTGAGTGGTAAATTCCGGTTCAAGCTTAAACCTGACAGACGACCGCGAGACAGCGGGATAAACAGTTCTAGCTAAAAATAATTGACTTTTTACTACCAAAGATGAAAAAATTCTCGAAAAACGAACTGCTGTTCGACTGTCGTCGAATGATCACTTCCCATACGACTCGCACGAACAGACAACGATTCCGGTCGCATCAGCGGACGGTATCTCAAAATAGCGGCAATCAATCAAGAATCCATTCCAGACTTAGCTATCTAGTAATACACTATTGTACCGTAGTTCAGGCAATCGCCACAACTATGGCTGAGATGTGATTGATTGTGAGGTGCACTTACAAACAGATGACGAGAATCCGAGAAATACTGTAAGCAACTGCAGTCGAATGTAAGCCTATTCGTTCTACACAGTTATAAGCTCTCCATCGTGAGCTATTTAACTACAGAAATTAAACCTACATACGCAGCCAGTTTGTGTAGGCACCAATTCGATTGTTCAAACCATATAACAGAGTTGAAGGAGCACACACTGTAGAATAGCAACAGTAGCATTTTGGGGACGTAACGGAGGGCAAAACATTTGTAAAAAGGACAGTCGACCGGGGTGACTCCAGATACAGTCATGTGTGAACTAAAATGAAATGGGACAAGAGTGGTTTGAAACCGACCTGTCGTCAAACAGTAGGTAATCCACCGGACACTTGCGTACAGTATGTGAAACAAAAGCGGTTCGCGCAGAGCTTAATGTGGTGCTACGTGCAAAGCTGATGCCGATTTAAGGTCGATCGGCCGGTAAACGTGCAGAGGTCCCCTGAGAGCCGTCAGCCAGCCTAAGCATGATAGCATAAAAATGAGCACCGACATTTCTCTTACATCAAGGGGTTGGCCTTACTCGTCAATTTCCTCAAGCTTTAGCGTGATACCACAATTCCGCCAAGCAGATTACCATAGAAATGATCTGGGGATGCCAACTACCTCGCTATTTTAGCGGAATTGAACAGTTAGGCAGTAATATTACCCGGTAGTAGAATTACAAAATTAGTGCCAAATTAGACAGCCATTTTGTGTCCATTTCTTTTGCACACACACAAACCTTTCTGTCTCGTTTTCATCATTATCGTCCCACTGAATGCCAGAATCCGATTTGTTCGCCTGCGTAACACAGCTGTGATGACTGATAATAGATGGCAGTCTGTAGTTGGCAAAACATCTTAATAGAATTTCCACCTGCTCTACTGAAAAACCGCATCCCTCCTTATTTTGCCTTTTAAAAAGTTGTCCATATTGCCATAGAAAGACAATTCATGAGATGAACATCATTACGCAATACCTGGCCGGAATCGCTTGTCCCAATACATAATTAGAAAGGCTAAGTTGCTGCAGGCGAGAAGGTGCAGGCTTTTTGTAAGTTATTTAAGAGGGAGCACATATTTATAGATAGTAAGCAGAAACCAACGGTTGATCTGGATCACACCTTTCCCGTCGCCCCTTTAAGAATAGCCCACTCCAGCGTAGATAAAACCAAACAGTCCAAAGAACCGATCTTTCTGAATCCCGTGTCACCTATCAGTTCACCTACAGTTGTGGTGACTGGCAGGACTGACCACCATCCCTCCCAAGAAATGCCTGGGCAAATACCAAAATGTTTCATATGCCAAGAGACAACAACAAACTACTTGTCAGTTTGAAATCCGGGACATGACAACAGCAATAACAAGAGAACACTGCGTTGACTCCAGAAAATTTTCCACACTTCTATTGTGCAATTGGACATCCCGGATGCTGGCACTCAGCAAGGCAACTGAAATGGCCAGTTTTAGGTGCGAAGAAGGTACTGAATCAAAACACCTACCTACTATAGCATTGTATCTCTTTTGAAGGTGTTCTGATGTTTCTGTTGATGTTAACATGCGCCGAAGCTACCAGTGAGGGTTTTGCATGGGATGAAAAAAACAACGTTTATCGGCACCTCGTCTTCTCACAGATCCGATCGACTGGAGTACGTGGTCAAATGTTTCAAATGTTGCTAAATCGGTCATTTCGTTAGTATGTGTCTCCGCTTCGAACTGTGACTTTGGTTTCTTCCATACAATCAGCTCTCAAGACAGACTAATCATTGAGCTTTGATCATGGAATCCAAGCAAGGTACAGGATTTCGACCATCTTCATACGTGGAGCTGTTGTAGCCACATAAGCTGCGTGCATTTTTTACAAGTAGTTTGGTGCTAAGTATCACCACAATCATCGCGCGAAATGTCACGTGTGAAATCAGAATGCATGTTTCAGACCGAAAGCCAAAGGCACAAAGAACACCAACTAACAGTTCTAGTCACTAACAGTATTTGCAATATCTAAAAGCAATAACTTTCGAACAGGATTGTGCAGGTTGGTCACCGATAAGTTGAGGTATCCTGAGCAAAGTGTAAAAAATAACAAGCCTAAAGTAGTTAGCTGCCTAATCGCGTAAAGACTGTTCAAATTGATTAAAGTTAAATTTATTACAGTGATATAGGAATTACGGGGAAAGCGCAGCAACTCGTTTTATTACTGTAAGTTCGTAAGATTCGACTCTCATCGACGTGTAACTCCTCAGAATATTGCTACTAAAGCATATTGTTGGTTTGAAATCACACAGAGACAGAACCAACACCATTTAACATTCAGTGCATCGTACATGTGCGGTTATTAATTAACGTACTCTTGTCATACTACAGTCTTGACGTACCCCGGCATGGAACTGTGGAGAAGCTGGATGAAATTATGTTCCACGAAAATATCTGTTTGGTGCACTAGATGATGCACTGTTTAGATTTCCGGAGTAACAAATGACAGTCATTTTTCGTCCCAATTTCATGCTGGTGACAGAAAGCTTGAGAAGAGGACCTATGGGCAATTCTGAGAGGTTTAAAGATACGTTTGAAATGTGTAACGATTGTTGAAAGACTTCAATCCTCTCAACCTCGCACTTTGTAATGGTCTAGGATTCCACTGCCAGTGTTCCTCATTACTTCAAAACTATTAACTACTAGAAGTTCCCGAAGCACCATTTGGTGGTTATGCTAAACCCCAGGCCTGAGGAGTCTAGCCGCTAATGAAGGATGTGGTCAACCAGTGTCAAGCACTCACCTGAAGTGAAAAGCAATAGGTCTTGAGTGACGACCTAAGTAGGATGGATGAGTTGAAACGTGCGTTGGGATTACAAGGTAACGACCACTTGATCTGGTGCTGGTCGAACGGACAGAGACCAATATCTGGAAACTTTGCGACGGATTGCCACTTCATACGTCTGGTTGAATTAACAATCCGGAAAATGTGATTCATATCAGACCTGTTTTTGAAGCTTACACTATATCAGTTCCGCTACGTAGCCGAGAGATGGCCCAAATGGTTAGATCGCGAATTTACTGACCGGAAGGTCCGTGGTTCGAACCCGACCTCTGCCTCCCGACTTGCCCTGTCTAGGCTTGGGCAACCTGGCGGTATCTCAGCCCTCGTGCAACCTACGAGTGGCATGGCAGTTAGGCACCGAAAGGGTGCGACAGCTGAATGATTTTTTTAAGTAGCCGTTGCATGAAACTGCACATGTTGTAGGTAACTTAACAACGGTTCCTGATAGAATTCAAATAACCTGCGGAACTCCGGTTTTCACTGAGTTAGAGAATTTATGACGATGAAATTCGAAATCAAAAACATACGTGTTAAGAATTCCAGAAAACATTGAGTTCGACTATGCAATCTTAACAATAAGTGAAACGGAAACCAATATTGAACACAAGATCTCACACCACGGATTCAGCATAACCAAACGTTTTTGTTCAGTCAAGCAGCATCGAGGGCAGTCAGTAAAGCTAAATTTGATACCACTATAGTGGTTATCCGTATGTGTGTAATGACTGACCCGATGAAATGGCCTGGCTATCAAGACCTGCCTAGGTTGCTGAGACACCGAAAAGCGTCGCGATTTAAATCTACAGGTCTTCATCACCCAACTGAACGAAAAAAAAGCGTAGGCAATCGACTACACTTTCACCCACTGGATTTTGTTCCGTCACTTCCGCTAAAACCAAGCTACAAATAGGGCCCTTAAACGTCGGTGAGCTGGCTGGGACCACGCTTCCAATGCCAGGCTCTCACCCCCTTATGCTCTTTATCCTCGGTGAACTAAACTGCAGCAGCTGGGACCACCTTATCTCGGTTTTCAGCCGGAAAACTGACCAGCAGGCGCCCACACATCACGAAAAGCCCAGTAACCCAACTAACCACTAACTTGTTAGGCTCAATTTCTGTCACGAATAAGATCGTCCAAAAAATGTTGGTAGGATGAATCGATAACTTGCCATATTTTGGCCAAAAAATTCATTTTTTGATTATTTCTGACCGACACTGTCCTCGAGGTTGGGAAACCATTGTCACAATACCTCCTACTGGCCTCGAATCGTCCATCTAACAGTATGTAAACGGGATACATGTTGGATGATATCCTCAGATCAATTGCAGTGTGCTGTAGTCAGAATTCATCGCGGTTAGTCGTATTGGCGCTGGTTTTTGTGCCTGTAACTTTTGAAATGACCATGACTGTAAGTCCAGTATATCTGACAAAATTCAGTGCATGTAGCCAGTGAAGCGGAGGATGGGTTGCATATCGTCCACTCAATATTCCAGTGACTCGTGCTGTTCTTCTGTGCTACGGGGAACCAATAAGTATTATCCAGTAGAAATCTTTCAAACACAATCAAAACACAATCGGTTAGAATATGTGCATGTGGTTCGATCAAATTCGATCGAACAAAAAGCGACGTTCCACTACACCAGCTTCAAACGGGCTATTATTGTGCCAGTGCTCCCCTCAGCTCCAATACGGCATCAAAGGGTAAGCACAACTGAAAGATTTGCTTTTTTGTTTGATGTCATGGAGCACTGGTATCAGGGCGGCCATTCAGCGTGGACCATAAATCACAGCACTCGCTGCCCGGACTCGATCGACCCCATCCAGACAGCAGCTTGACGGCGATGTACGAGCTACGATAAACTAGGTACACTGTTCTTTCGGCTAACTGTGAGCCCAGATATACTGTAGCAAACATCAAAATAGGATAAAAAAAGGTAGATGTAATCCGGTTCGTTCATAAAACGAGATTATACATAACAGTGGACTGGGGAATTGTTGCCATAACACAAAGATGTTAGTAGCTCGGCTTGTTTTTGTCGCCGTGTCACTCAAAAATCCGAAGCACTTTACTTCAGTATGTGAGTGAGAGTTACGTTGAAAATGATAACAATGCAACAAGGGGAATACTGGCCTCTCCTGTCTGAAAACGTTGTGAGTAACGGTTTTCGGCCACTTTCGAAGACATTTTCGTTATTTTTTCCGTCCACAGCGTCTTATTGAAAGGTTGAAGGTTTTAGCATCTTGGAATTTTCATGATAAGTTTTCCCTACCTAATTTTTCCACTTTGCAACAAAACCATTTCCAAATCACTTAGCACGGCAAAAAACTTGATGAGCTCCGGAACACAACGTCCACTATCGTATGGAACATGATATGACCTTATCGGAACAAAGTCGAACTATCCAGTCGTCATCAAACTGGCACCGCTGTTTTACTGCCAGTTAAGTAGACGATTGGTACTACGTATCATATATAAAAACAATATTCTGAACGGCCAGCGAAGTACAGGTATGGGCAAACAGATGCAGCCCAAAATAGGGAACAAGCACAGCCGTGAAAGCCAGTTCGCATCACCAAACTTCAACTCAAGCATCCCCTTGCACTTGAGTCCCAGAAGGTCCTGCTATCAATATACTTGCCCTGAGTAGAAGGCTTAAGGCATGCCGTCACCCATTTTTATACACCGGGAAAAGATATAAAATAAGGATCACAAAAGGACAGATATTCAAGTTTTATCACTGCCATCAAAATACATACCTCTCGAGATTACTTTCTAGATAAAAACCGGTCAGGGGATGTCCAGTGATTTCGTCAACTTTATTAGTATTGCGGCTGGAGGACTTGTTTTCAATGCGGTACTACGGCTGATAATGAGCCCCTGAAGTATAACCCGCGCTGCCTCAATACGATCACCTCACATGAAGCGAAGATTACACTCTCAAATAAGGTTGGGCAAGTCTTGCACCAGATTCATGGGCAACCTATGTAACATTCACAAATGCATCTATCTAAGTTCGATTAATTCGGTCAGATCGCTCTTGGCAAAAGACCGCTTCCCATTCAAACTAGAACTGAGGAACTGAGTAATCCGAGTGACAGTACATCGGTTCCAACTTCACTAGATGGCAACAATTTTTGTCCTGATTAGTTATGCGTGCTCCATACTGGCAACTGAACCTTACCAAAGCATGTATTGGACGCATGTGTGGTCTCGCTTAGAGCCACAAGCTGTTGGATCAGGCTCATTTCAGTAGATTGAAGACAAAAAGGCATCAGGGCACCATGTTACAACCATGATAACCAGCGATATAGACGGTTGATGATGAAAAGAGGTTTCAGCAAAACCTGAAGAATTAGGCATTAGGAATTAACCGAAAATCGATGATTACAAAGTGGATTTTCAAGTGTTTGATCATTGGTAACTACAGAGCGTTATCCTTGCTAGAAATGGTTAGTTTTTTTTCGAAACCAGCCACACTCGCTCGATTCCGCCCCAGAGAACCAGCCTACATAATAAGATCACCGGCTTTTGTCATCAAAGCGATATATCCTTCCGTATGTGAGTGCTGTGAGTTACTGTCTAAGTATGCATAAAAACTTATCTGAAGTTAGCAAAAAATCGTGAATGATGAATGTTGGGTAGGTTGATAAAAATGATGCGTCGATGGCTTGGTTTGAAGCTACGATCATCATGAACCCTCAACGAAAAACTAGGACTGTCCGCAGCTGAAACCGATGAAGTCGCTGAAGGGGACGTTGTAGCCACACACTAACTTGTAAACGAGCTCGTGTTGAATGTGTTGACGAAAATGGGTCAACAGAAAGGTCATATGAAAACAGATGGTACGAGATCGACGTGATGAGGGGTTAGCGTACGGAATATTAGCTACTGAAAGAGGAAGGCGATTTGACTAAAACTCACCACCATATAAGACGTATCGTTTGGAAATTGGTGTGTGGATAGAGCAGAGATCTCTTGACCTTCGACCTTCCACAATTTTAGAGTTTTGTCCGCAGAACCAGACAGCATTCGTGAGCCGTCCGTGGAAAAACAAATCCCATACACGCCACCGGAGTGTGCAGGACTTCCAACCTCACCAATTGTTGACCCAGCCTGAGCGTCGTAAACAAATATCTGAAAGTTTGATAACAAGAGTACACATCTGATTGCTTACCTTGCCATCAGCTCCACCAGATACAAAACAGGTACCACTTGGACAAAACCGAACAATATTGACGAAAGTCGTGTGATGCTGCAGTAGGGTGGATGATGGCACAGAAAGAACACATGATCAAAATATAATAAAATAATAATCAAATAATTGAATATAAGTTTAATGGGTAGCACTTTCACAACGCCGCAGGTCAGCGGTTCGCAACGAAAGGTGACCGTAATATTGGACCACATACATATGACCCTATACTGAAGAGTCTTAATCTATGGGGTAACCAACCCTACATGCGATGCCCACTTGAGTATCCTTTGGGGTTTCAAACGACCAAGAGACCAAGGTTCAAATTCACACGCGAACTCATGAAAAAGACATGCACGTTCGATAATATTCTGAGTATGTCCATTACCATCCACTGGGTCCAGGAATGTAGAGCGGAATATGAGACAGTGAATAAGGGTATTCAATGGCTTATCAAACCATACCTTTAAACAGCAGTTCTTGGGCCACAGTACACCCTATGGAACGTCGTTGTTAGAAGCGACTGCTGGGGTGGAATATATGTCATTTGGAGAGGCCTTTCCTTTTCGCTGTTATCTGTAGCACTGAAGGTCAGGTAGAAGCCGTCTTCCAGTTTAGGTATTCGGCAGGATATCAGCAAATAGGAGCAGAGGTCAAAATCACTGTTCGACGAGCAACCGCAAGTTCATGTTTTGATAAAGGTATCTGTTGCAGGTTTGGAAGAGCTTACTCGATGTCTGTGAGCGGATGCCCAGGGAGCACTTCGACCCCACAGGCACTGGAGACTGGTAGTGAGTCTTCCATGATCGTATCAATGGAAGACCGTTTGTGCTCATGGATAACCTGAAATCTACTGATATTTTAGCTTAAGTAAATCTCGAAGTGCAAGACATCCCAAATGAGAGATAAATGAGGTGTAACACCGAACATTAGTTCTGCAAAATAAGCTCCGCCTGCAATACCCGGTTCTTACGATTCTCTTCACGCAAGATGCCATTTCGCTCGGTCCTTTCAGGTAGTCTATCCTGGAGGGAACATTTATAATTGGGTGGGGCATTGCACTGATAAAAGTTGTGGAAGTGCGCTTCAGTAACCCGCCCGCACAACCTCCCCTCAAAGCAGATGTGGCATATTCGTACAGAACAGGCGCAAATCTGTGCTAGCCTCCGGTACTAGTTGTCCGGTGTTCCCACAATGAGAGGCATGCAATCCACACAGTCTGTTGACAAACGCGACACAACTGGTGATTAAATGTTTGCAAAACTACCGGAATCGACGAACGACTAATCCTCTAAACCACAATCCCTAGCATACACCGCACCAGGGTAAACCACGTTTCGGGGTGGAAGAACGCTGTACTTTGTGAGCTCTTTGAGGAGAGGAGTACCACTCAGATTGCACAAACGGTTGAATCTACACAGCTTAGAAGTTTAGGTGCGCAACCACTGACTAGGACGTCCTTGGTTCGAATCTAACCCTGGCTATTCGATTACTTCTGTACAGATTTGAGCAATCTGGCGCCACCTCATACACGTCCTTCGAGTCGCACGGCAACTAAGCACCAAAAGAATATCACGGTTGAACGGTCATTATGACACCTTATCATTATCACAAAACCGAAACAGACAACCACCGAAGGGTCGGGCCTTATTCGTGTCAAGCTCAACAAAAGGCCAACATACCTTGAAATAGTGTTTGAAAGTAAACGGCGGACCTTCGAAGTAGTTCACCAAGCCCTCGTCGTTACCAGTGATCGCCCGGTATGGCCGGGTGGGTCGGAAATCAACGGAGTTGATGTTCTTGCTCACACCCATGATGACGCCGACGGACGCGCCGGTTTCTGCATTAAAAACAGCACCAAACCTGGATGAAGCAAACATTTTTGTCAACTAAAGGGGTTGCCTTACTGTGATTGTCCAGTTCCACCAACAATGATTCGCTGATTGTCCGAAGTCCATGCCAGGTCGCAAATGGGACCACTAAATGGTTGGAATTCGTTCTTGAGCACATGCTCAGCATTAACAGTGTCCCATATACGGACCTTTCCAAATTTGTCTGAGGGTTGTTAGGGGATCAAACTGAGGAAGAACAAACCCGCAGATGCTATGTAGAATCCACTGGGGGAATATTTCGCCACATTAACAGCACCAGAATGTTGAGTATACATATCATTTTTTGAGACATCCTAAGTTAAATGCAAAAAGTAGGTCAGGGAGAGATACAAAAGCACCTTCAAATTTCTGATTATCACACTGTTGCCGTTGCCATACAGGACGTAGTTTCCCTTGGGATCTTCACCAAAAACGACAGACTTGCCGCGAACAACGCGTGGCAGAGGGGGAATTATATTCACTTTGGAAGATCAATGGTAAAGGCCTGAGACTTACCTAACTCCAGAGACATGACGACAACCAAATTGAGAAATTGTCGGTGATAAGTTCGGATGACGACGAAATGTCTTTTGAAACAGCTGGGACAGGAGTCACTAAAAGAGAGGTGGAAAGTGAAAATGAGACGGAAAACTACAGAGAAGCTCCAGCAAGTGAAACACGAAATCACGCCATTTCAGGGTTAGCTAAAATACGTAGCAGCCAAATTCAAGCCCAGATACCAGTAGTTCCAACTGGCTTAGGCATGAACTATCTAGAAGACAGAATCGCGATCGAATCGGAAATTTTGTGCACTAAAAACTTGAACATTACTAGTGGGGCGAACTCAATAAATAAATGAACATATTATTGCTCGAACAGCTACAATGGTGCTCGCTCATCTACCACTTGTCGTAGTTGAAAACTCAGCAGTAAAGCGTTTAGAAGTCTGACAAACGCAAAGGGGTATTTTTAGTAAGTGAATGGTCTCGCAAGGTTTAGGTTGAAAACGTCTTGCTTGCCCACAGACCTGTGAATAACCAACTCTGTGCAGCCAAAATGGTAGGGTATGCCGTAATCCACAACCGACCCAGAGTTAATTTAGGTTCAGCCTGACAGCCGTGTACGTTTGTACGGCGGTTCACGTTTCCACATCTTTTGGTAAGGGGGTCAAGAACAAGAGAATAGGTATAACTGCGCCAGTGAGTGCATGACAACGCGATGTCGGAGAGAACCAAGATTGATGCGGGGATGGTTGGAGCCACCAACTCGCAGACGATTACTCGTTATAGGGAACATATGGCCAGGCCAGCGTGCAGTCGAATCAACCCACCAAATGGACAACCAGCTGATTTGTTGCTGAGTATCATTCATCGGACCCCAAAATTGCTGGCCTAATGTCCCCACGATACACGTGTAATGCTCCGGAGGCATCGACGGTCAAACAGGCAACTTTCTCTTGCCTTCGGCGCACTAGCCAGGTTTCACATCCAAAAATATTGAACGCAGTGCCACATTGTAGACATTAACTTTCACTGACATGTTGATGTCACGTCGACCCCAGAGGTGCTTAAGTTGGAACAGGGCGAAACGGGCTTTGGCGATTCCGGTAAAAGCTTGCCATCCGACGTAGTGAAATTATCCAGATAGGTAAATATGCCCACCACCTCTGTAGTGCTGACGTCCTGACCAGCTTTTGTGGTGCACTCGTCTCACCCTGTAGTAGCGGTGAGAACTCTGAGGGCGCTAAGCGCATACCAACTCGCATGGCAACATTATTATCGGCATTTAACACATGTTAAGTCTTGATTGAATCTGAACTAAGTAGCGCAATAACATCCGCACACTATACGCCTTTCGGGTTGTTCACGAGACAAAGCTCCACACCAGAAGAAAGATAGTAAACATTTCTTCGCCGAGCTCGGCAAACAGAGCAACAGCCACCTGATCTACAACTAGCTAATGCGCCAGAAAGAAAAGAAAGAAATATGCAATTGTAGCGCCCTTTCGATGCCTAACTACCATGCCACTCGAAGGAAGCACGAGGGCTGAGATAATACCAGGTTGCCTAAACCCAGAGAGGGGAAGTCGAGAGGGAGAGGGAGAGATGCTGGGCTCGATCGACGACCTAAGTAAATTCGCGCCCTTACCACTGGGCCATCCCGCACCAGAGCTACCAGCATCTTGAGAAATTGCAAATTAGGTAATATCGGCCACATGGAGAGCGTGAAGAAATGGAAGGGTAAGCTCATTAATAGGCGAAATTGAACAGTCTCTTCCATCTATGCCCTCCTCTCGAAACCAGGAGGCTCTTCCGTATCCTAAAGACCTAATAATATGCTCCACTGATCCATGTGATCGCCAGGTGACCAAATGGGTTTGCACGTAATAAGCCTCATCAAACAATTGAGCGATTATTTTTTGAACCTCATCACCCGGTTTTCCGACAATTATCGGAAACGCTGCCAGACGCATCCCACATGTCAACCACAAGGACTTGGGAGTACTGATCACCTAGCTCCTTCGGTGATGGTATTCCACTTACCCAAGAGCCAACAGAAAGGCCATCCCTCTAGACAAACCTCCACCAACTTAGACGGAATTTTCTCGCTAAGCTCTACTCCACATATATACGTCTCTTACGGGGCGAGTTAGAGCGCGAATTTACTGACCGGGAGGTTCGTGGTTCGAATCTGACCTCCGCCACTCGACTTCTCCTGTCTAGGCTTGGGCAACCTGGCAGTATCCCAGCCCTCATGCTTCCTTCGGGTGGAATGGCAGCTAGGCACCGGAAGGGTGCTACAGCTGAACGCTTTTTTTACTAGAACACCGTGGCATAGTACGTTTCCAGCAGCTGAAATGTGGTGAAAATAGATTCTAAGGGGTTCAGCGCCACGTAAATCGTTTCTACCTTTAGCAAATCTTGATAACTACTTAAACCACAACGTTATCTCGCAGACAACATGCAGAGTATATTGCTTTCTCCAGTTCAGATGTTTGCGAGGTGCAAATCACTTGAATAAATCAAATATTTTTGCCATGCGGTTTGGTGTACGCTACACAAATGCTACAAGACTGGGTGGGATCAATTCAAACCCAGTTCAGATGTTTGCGAGGTGCAAATCACTTGAATAAATCAAATATTTTTGCCATGCGGTTTGGTGTACGCTACACAAATGCTACAAGACTGGGTGGGATCAAATTCAAACCTCAAGTTTGCATACTTGCCAATCAACGTGGTAGATATATCCGTTCTCCTGGTGGCTGGTAAACTGACTGGGCATAAGATTGATTTTCGAATCTGGGAAAGGTGGGTAGAGCAGGTTTTGCCAACCTCGACAACTATGGAACTGGCGTGACATCGGTTAACTTGTCAAGGGTAGGGTATGCACTGTGATGGTGCGATCCATGACGCCTCATCGATCAGAAACTTGGAGTGTACGCACGAAAGATACGGGGTAAACCCACGATTTTCACCATCGGTGTTTTCGAAGCATTGTTCAGGGGTTGTTGGAAAAGGCATATTAGCAGTGCTGACGTACGTCAGTTGGTATTGGGAAGAAGGCATTATCCAGCGATAGGCGAGCTCCTTACGATTTATAGTTTATGCTAGTTAGGAGATGTCTCCATGTCGGATAGACGCCCAACTCGCAGATCTTATTTTACCTGGTCAAAGCTGAATGAAAACGACGAAAAGGCAGACAGTACATGAGTGATCATGATGTACGTCACATTGACTACTAGTAGAGTGAGCATAGGTTTTCGAAGGTTCCACTGAACAGCTGAGAAGACTTAAGAAATTTAGTCGGTCTGTGGATAAAGTCGTACTGTCCACTGCAATAGGAGTGTGAAGGCACTAATGCAGTTTCCCTAACCAACCAGCATGTCCATATTTATCGAAGCAGCAATGCTGCCTTCCCATGAAGAGACAGGTTAGAAAAGGTCAATCCCAAAAACCACACACTCCGATCGTCCAGCGGTGGACCGTGACAGCCGTCGCATTATTTGACACAGTCGAAATACTTTTAAAACGAAAGTCTGGTGCTACAAAAAGGCACCTGATGCGCGCAGCCGCACCAGAAATAAGACGGTAATACCTTACTCCCTGCACCATCGGGTTGGGCCAACCCCTTGCAGCCGATCAGATTGCTGAGTCATCGGTTCCGGGCAGCGTTAACCTATTGCCCACTGCCTCGCGGGGTCCCCGAACAAAACCCTACATCCTCCCTCTGCCCTGTGGGTCGGAATTTTGAGTCAAAGGTTCAAGGTGGGGTACCTCAACCAAACACCATTCTTCGACCTGGGTACCGGGAAGTATCATTTGCCCACGCAGTTCTGTGTTCACCGAAGCCCCTACCCGACCTCTTCCCATAACAAGAGCAAACGCTCCTGGGTCATTTTACTGTCAGTTATCTGAATGATAGGTATTATGCTCCCTGATTTTGATTGACAATGAACAAAATAACACATCTCTAAGTCAACGAGATCCTTCACACATGGAAATTTTTAATATCCATATTCTATGTCAAATTAGCAAACAGGAAATGCTCGTCGAAGCCTTATACAGCATTGAAACTGTACACATACAAGACCCAGGCGTTTTTATGCATCTCAGAAAGCCAAGGATGAACTCAGTTCTTTGACATTTCTCCCTTTGTCCGGTGACCCGGAAGCGATGACTTTTGGGATATATGGTGTGGAGGTTGCATTCAGCGCAAGAGCTGAACGCGATTTTCTGGTTTGGATCCCAGTGAGCAATCGTCTTTGCGCCGTCTGGTTATCCGGTTCAATCAAGCTCAATGGATCTCAGCATAAAAGCGGTTCCTGTTTGTAGTGTCGGCTTATGACCCAACGAATGCAGTTCTGATGCTGAGAAGGATACGTTCAATCAAGAGCTATCCGGGTACATCCATCAAGTAAGAAGCACTGACATTTTGATCCTGGAAGGCGATATAAATGCTCAAGTAGGTCGTCTAAGCTCGTTGGAATCACATTCGGGCTGTCGATTCGGAGTCGATACTTGTAGCAAGAGAACAAAGAAAGACTTCTCCAGTTATGTGCTTATCTAGAGCTGTTTCCGGCCAGTAGGAACTTTCAGTATAAACGTTTGCATCTCGTAACCTAGCGGCCACCAACTGCAAACAACCGTGGACCCAACTGGATCACGTGGACACCAGGCATCGGTGGGGAGATACAATTCAAGATTGTCATCCCTTCTGGGGCAAATAACTTGATCCCGACCACGCCATGGTGCGTGTACGCCTGACAGACCCTTACAAGTCAGCAAAAAGCATGCCCGAAAAGCGCTTCAGAGAGTAAGTTGTCGTTTGACACATTTGAATTAGGTGTCGCACGGTAGCTTAACAAGAAGCTTATAATAGTCTCCGCTGAAGTTCTCTCCCTCTGAGTTTTCGAATTGCTCGTTTAAGTGTCAACAAAGCGTTCGACTTGACTGAGACTGAGGATGGAATGGTGGTGATCTAACTTGTAAATCAGGTCAAATTCCACCGAGGTAAATGCACCGACGTTATCTGAAACCACTGTTTCTGACGCGCCGGAACGACTGAAGGTTCGGGTGAGCTGCAAGACTGTGAAGCGAGAAGTGATGTGATCCACCACGATTATCTCTGGCCACTTACTGCAAGTGTCAGCCACAATACGATAACGCTGGTTGTTAAATGACCCAGCAAAATCATCGTGTAGATGCGACCAAGGGTTAGTTGGTATAAGCCAAGAAGATAACTGTCTTTTACGGCGATTATGCAGAACACTGACATGAATGCGTGGCACTGTTCTAGCACCCCCTAACATGCCGGAATCCTATTTGCTGCTATCTATTCAGCGTTTCAATGGTCACCATAAAGTGATGTATCAGAAATGGCGCCAGCACTCTCCTGACGACCAGGCTTAAGCTGACCCCTTATGATTACCACTCACTACGAACCCCTTTTTAAAAAAATTGGAGTCATCACCGTCTATCGCCAGGTGCCTGGGACAGTCTCGTTCTACAAAATGCAGGCAAACAGATCAGACAAGCACTGACTGAGGATTTCACCCCCATCTTTGAACAATGCGGGTTGGAAATCCAGCTCGGTGCCGCTGGAGAGAAAATACGCAGACGAAGGGTTGTAGGTGGTCAAAGGCTTCAAAATGAGATCTATTGATAGTAACGGGAGTCTGGAACGCTCGAGTTGGTAGACAATACGAAAACACGCACCACATGTTTGGCCAGTTTGGATTTACTCAGCACTGCGAAGATGGTGACAGCTTTGCCTGCATTAAGAAGCTCGTTTCAAGATATGGCCGCTAATAGATGGTGACGACATTGTTGCTGTCAGTTTTTACCTCATTGCAGATGTAGGCACCTCAGAATGATTGTGGTAAGCTCGGACTAAATCCCCTTCCCATTTACTTATGTACTTTTCTTCACAGTAAAGCATATCAGCTTTGAGCACTGATACTGTATTTTCGGTCGCGATGACAATGATCACCACAAAATATTTAATGAAACGGTATTCTTAAGACGGTCACATGGCCTCACAGACACTATATTCTCGCGCGTGCACGATAGACCTCACCAGTATAAAATTGCAAATCTCACACAGGTGCAGATTCTGGAGACGAGATAGATACGGATCACACACTTATGCGAGCCGGGACTAAACGCTATCCGGTTACCAGACTGAGATCCACCCAAAGCGGATCAACAAAGTCACCCAACCTACCCATATCCAAGGTGTTCCAACTGCTGTAATTAGCAACACTGGCACTGAACACATTGCTTGGAATCCAGTATCCTCACGGTTTGCGGTGGGTCGATTTAAAGGAAAGATTTTGAAATTTATTGTAACAGCCATTTAGGTTGCAGGCGTCGGTATCTGACACGACTGTAAAGAACGATTTCTGTGAAGAGTTGCAGCAGGTGAGTAATAGGACTTTCTGATAGCTGACTGGAACTCTGGGGTTGGTGGACGGGGTGACAACACGCACCATACACTTGGATGGTTTGGATCGGGTCAGCACCATGAAAACTGTGACAGGCTTATTACTTCCGCCTATTTTAATCAGCTCGCTGTTGCGAGCAGCTTTTTCCAGCATAGCAGGACGTGAAATTTGAAAGACGGCCACATAACCCCTCAGATGGACCAGGTCATGGTGTGCGGATTCTAGAATCATGGGAGACACACACACACGCTTCCTCGATGCTAGACAAAAGAAGTGTTAGTGCATCGGCGCAATGCCACCCAGCCTATCTGAGAAACGAAATACTTCCAAAGGATTCACGATAACATGTGCGAACATTCAGCTGGCCAATTGACCCACGTAAACGACCGGCGAATGACTTTAAAGACTTCTATAAACTACGCACAACTACGCCGCAGGGACTTGATATCTGAAGGAACAAACTCCTTTTTCAAGAATGCAGCGGCAACCCATATAACCAAATCGGCTGATTTTCGCACATTCCGATCCGATTTGATATCGTTCCTGTTGGTTCCGTGATCACCACCAGTTCGCCATTTCGTCGTGGGTTTGAGTTTTGCATGATTCACTTGGGTACACTGTTATCCGCTTAGGGCGCGACACACCCGGATGGATTATTGACCAGCACCCATCTAGAAAAAAATTGGCTGTTTCTCCACGCCAAGTTTGAACAAGTTATTTTTTGCATCGCTAATATCTGCGGTGGCCCGAGTAGTACCAAATGCGTCTTAGTGCAGTACACATTGCTGCACGTGTATTGCTGCAACGCCAATGAGTTTCAGGATACACTGACTGAGTATATCAAATATATGCCTGTCCCTGCATTCACGGTTTTCACGGATTGATACACAGGATCGAGGCTTTTGCCCAATTTTCCCGGGTCGGTTTTGTTCTTGTCGGTCGGTGGCTGTCGTTCAAGTTGTGGTAATAGCAACAGCCCTGTCGTTCACCTGAAAGGCACAAGTGAAAAAAGGGTGTAGCACTGCTCTTTAAGACTGATCTGACACGCATTGTTTTCTCCAGGAGTGTGGGCAAATGTCCAGAAACCACTTTGTACGCACCTGTAGCGTGGGACGTCAGGAAGTCAGCGGTATTCGACGTTCGAGAGGACGGCACACGTCAGTTCTGAAATGTGCAGATATACGGACTGGTATTGCTGCTCCGGAGGTACTGATGAAAGGAATGCTTTCATTCGAAACGACCACAGGTCGAGATCGTCGCCCGGGTGGAACATCCCCGGTGGTAATAGAGTTGGTTGAATTCGGTGGCCATCCATTTGTGCAATATCAGCCTATATCCTTTCCATTTCGTCTTCAGTTATGCGCGTCACGTTGGGTTTGGCCGGCATGTCGCATATGAGTCACGGGACTGACTGTATCCCACCTCTGTCACCAATGTAGCGTGGGATGTCAGGAAGTCAGCGGTATTCGACGTTCGAGAGGACGGCACACGTCAGTTCTGAAATGTGCAGATATACGGACTGGTATTAATGAATCCACACAGTATACACAGCACACATGCGCACAGGTCGGGTGGAACAAGGGAGAAGGCCGGAGTGTGGTAACGACACGTGTATTGAGGGAAACCGAAACCGGAAGCGGGGGGTGTGTACAGGGTCGGGTCAAGGTCAGTTAGGGGTGTACAAGCGGGGTACTCTTCCCTGTCCAGGGCCCGTGGTGATTCGTCCGTGGTACCTGCAGTGGGGGAAGAGAGAAAGGGAGGGGCACGTATAAGGTCATATGAGAAACGGGCAAGCAGATACATTCGAGTTTCAAATGCGTTACACACCCAAGATTTGCAGAAACCGCCACCCTGGTGACGCCTCGAACTACGCGCCCTCAGGGTCAGTCTGATTCACGGATTCACGGATTGATACACAGGATCGAGGCTTTTGCCCAAGTCTCCCGGGTCGGTTTTGTTCTTGTCGGTCAGTGGCTGTCGTTCACCTGAA
>NW_008751995.1:107677-110123 GCF_000715545.1 Opisthorchis viverrini | reverse complement strand
GTTATCCACAGGTATCACCCTACGCAAACTCACTGGCACTTGTGATAGGCAGAGTCGTGAAGACAAAGCTGGGTTCTGTCAGGATTATCACACCTTCAACTTACAACAAATTCTCGAACACCACCACATACACAGGCCAAGAATAGTTGTGTTCTTAGACCTAAAAGGCGGTCCGACTGAGTCAGTTGAACTGCTTTGCGGTGGTATCTTACCTTTAGAGATATGCCGAACATTTTCGCCATACTCCAATCCCTATATTACGACACCCATTGGTGCGTAAAAGTCTAGAGAAGGTAAACCCCTGACTCCACCACCAAAAGTGGTGTCCATCAGCATCGCCCTTTACCACCTTTCCTTATCGACACTTCGCAACCGAATTAACTGTCGAATAAACGTCTGTCGTCTCCTATCTTTGGCTTGGGCTTTCGTTCTGGGGAAGACCTTAAAAATTTAGACTGCCGAAGATGTACTGCTGTGTCCAGATTCTATCTAGATGCAAAGTAGGTTCCACGCCAGGAAATTTCTGAGCCCGAGTTCAATAGGAGAATTGTCAACGACAAAATTGGTATGGCTGCAAAAAGATGGATGACCCATAAAAATAAAGGAGACTACCGAGATTTGGGCACAGGATTCACTTTATTCGATAGTCACACTATGGCAAAGAGAACTAAGAAAGTCCCATATGTTGGGCATCTTATATTGTAAGAATAAATTTATCGTCCTTCGGCTTATCGTCTGTTTCGGATACTACTGTTTCTTCGGGGAAGTTGACCGCAACTGCCGAATGAGGATGGACTAATTTTGGTGGATCGAACTTGAAGGAAGGAAACTGGGTCATATCTTGACCTGTGGCTCCGAATATTTTGTCAATTTTTGCGAGCATATCACTGAGTTCCTTTAATTCAGCGGGTGTGGCATTAGCTAGTCCCATCTCTGCCGTCCTAGCGAAGTGATTGGCTGGTAAATCAAGCTATCGATACCTACTTGCTTTTCTGGTTGTACTCCTGTATTTTTGCAACAAATGCCTTCTGTATAGCATCCAATTGGGTAGCTGCGGGGGCCTTGGTGGTTACGGTGCGGCAGAGAGGTAGCCACATGCAAGGACGGAGGAGAATCCCAGCATTCATTCTCGGAACGTACACGTTTGAACTGAGCGGTGTGGAATTCTTGGCCTTCATATCAAGTCGTTCAGTTTAGGTTCACGGATTCACGGATTCACGGGTTGATNAGCCTTGAGGAACTCCGATGGAGACCGACGCTGGAGAAGTGTAAGCCGAGGCTATTCCCCGTCGGAATGATCTGTTTGATAGGAACGCCCCGATCCAGCGAAAGATTATCCCTTGAATCCCGTAAGACTCGAGTTTGTGGAGAATCGGGACATGTGGGACCCTATCAAATGCTTTTGAGAAGTCGAAAAATATCGCATCCGATATGGGTCCTTCGTCCTTGGCTTGGGTTAACCTGTCCATAAACACGAGCATTTTTGTCAGGCAAGAGGGGTTTGGGAGAAATCCGTGTTGGGCTGGAGATATCAGGTTGCTGGAAGTAAGGTGATCTGGGTGATATCATCAGTGCGTTATTAGGGAGTGTGTTGGTGAAAGGAAGAATGCCTTCGCTTCGGAGTTATTCATTCGGAAATGCCAACTGATCGGTTACAGACCATTGAACAAGGAAGCAAAACTCTCATCTGCATCTTAGTTACAAGACCTGGACACAGATCTTCTCCGAAACGAGTCTTCCTGGAGATTCATTGCGTCCAATCATTCATCGGTCAAATAAAAGCAAATGTTACAAAGTGGCCCCACGAATTCCGCAACAGAATTCCCTTTTCAGTCGACGCAAAGCGAAATTCTACGAACAGCTCATACTACTCGCGTGCCTCCCGATCAGTAGTATCACCGTTACACACCTCCACCCCTTATAGCTCGTTCGCGTGCCATCGATTTTCATTTCCCTCCGCCAGGTCGGCTTCGGCAGCGGGTCTATTCGGTCGTTCTTTAGGTGTATCATGCCACTTGCGAAGCTGCGTCCCATTTACTGCTTTCGATCCCCGACCATCTTGAATGGTATAGACGTTCCCCCGGCGGCCGGTGACGGCAAACGGCCCTTGCCATCGACTGATCAGCTTCCACCACCCCAGTCCACTGCTTCTAGGATTCTGGTGATCCTACCACTTGACCTTCGTGCCTATGGGGAACGTTCGGACCTTTCTACCTGCCGTTTTCTGCCTAGTCCTTTCCTGAACGGCGGTCGAATTTTCTCCAGCTCACCTTCTTCCTTCCTCTAGCTCCTTCAGAGACAAGCGTTTTGCCGGCAACAACCCAATTTCCTGACCAACCGGAAGGTGCGAATGTCGGCCGTACATCAGCATAAACGGGCAGTTGCCTGTGCTTGACTCTGTGGAAACACGATGAGCTAACAACACCATTGGCAAGTTCATTTTCCA
>NW_008751995.1:101739-103610 GCF_000715545.1 Opisthorchis viverrini | reverse complement strand
TTCGTGCAAACAAATTTTGGCCGATGATTCTTTGTTGCCAGTGGTGCACGCTAGTTATTTGCTAAACATCGTTCACGTTGACTGGCAAATTGCGGAGTTTATCATTATAGGTTCCGAATTATGCTAGAAAGTCCTCCGGGTTCATCTATCTTAAACGACGCACACCACTAACATGCGGCTAGGGATACACGATACCTAACTAACTAGCCACATAGGGCCTACGTCGATAATACCAGACAGCTGGACGATCTTAACCGACGCACACCACTAACATGCGGCTAGGGGTGCACGATACCTAACTAACTAGCCACATAGAGCCTACATCGATAATACCAGACAGCTGAACGATCCTAACCGAAGCACACCACTAACATGCGGCTAGGGGCACACGACGCCTAACTAATCCATCCATCGGTAACGGAGAAAAGGCTCAAAATGGACGTCTTGAGATTTTGGAATATGTTGTTCGTTTTGAAGTTTACATATGTCCTTCTGTGAGGCGCATTTTATTCTTCGTGAGGAGCGTTCATTTGGCCGTTTAAGTCCTGAAGTGAGAGGAACACATAATTCAGGTTATCGAAATATCACCATAAGGCGGGCGGCCGACAAACAGGTAGAGATACTTACACGAAAATTCACCGAGGCAGCTATGCTGTCGTAGATGCTAGTTCACATAATGCCATCCTCAGCGGTTATTTCGCATGCCGGTTTACTGCACCTCTCAAGAAACACGAGACTTACATGTAGTGCATAGGACCTCATTAACAGACAAACTTTTCGGAGCCGATGGGTCACATGAAATCATCTTCGTCTCTCTCATCTAGCCGGCGCTCTACAGAGTTAGTCGTAGTTGTCGGACATAGACTTACGGCTGTCGAGTAGTTCCTCTGTGAACCCGAAAACACGGACGCACACGGACTTCCGGGACACACTGTGCTGGGAATCTGTGCTTCGGTCCAGGTCAACATCATAAGACGCCCTTTTTGCGGACCGGATAGCAAGCACACCTCTGCGTTTTCTGGATGGGCCCGGAGCTAAGAACCCAAAGTGATTTATTTTCATGTGGACTCACCTATGGGACAAGCCTGAAGCGCACCACCACACAGTGGGCAGGGTTCACCGTCACAACAGTCGGCGTGATATGACACGCGATCCGTTGTACACCAGCGGTCACTGGTAGTAGTAGGCCGGTCACAGAGCACACAGAACCCCAAGCCAGCGTTTCCAGACCCCCATCTGGTTTGAGGCGCAGTATCCTCGACCACCAACGGCAGATCGTCCTTTGCAGACTTGAGGCTTGACGCAGCAGGATTTCTCCCTGAACAATCAACCGCTTAAATATTGCGGTGGCCCTCCTTGGTTCCAGCCTCTGAAGCTTATCCATCACCCAATTCTGTTACTTACGAAGACCGTCGAAAGCTGTCAGGGGTGGTTTGAGAACAAGTGTAAGGTGTACACCTTTTCCCGGTAGGTTGTTATTTGACAACCATCGTTGGTGGATTGGAAAGCATTTGACAACCTTGGTGGATTGGAAAGCAAGCTAAGAAAAAGTCAATGATGAATAGTTCTTACTGCTCGGAACGGACTGATCCCGAAATACATACAACTGGTATACGCAGGAGAGCCACGTCGTCTGGTAGAAAGGGCATGTGCATTCACCAGCACAGGTATCGACGGCCTGGGAGCATCTGGGTGTTTGCACCACAAAGTTTACGTAGCTCGACCTCACCTTGTTTGTTCCAACACTTTCATAAGGCATTCGCGGCAGTCGCAGACCCAAGTGCCTCATTCGACAGACTACGTTTAGAACGTAGGCGTCACCCCTGTCACTGCCCGTCGCAGTGGTATGACGTATGCATCTCGAACTCCCG
>NW_008751995.1:95548-100857 GCF_000715545.1 Opisthorchis viverrini | reverse complement strand
GGATCCCACGGCTCCCCGTTTTTCTTGGAGGGCGCCTGCTGCATTTGTAGTACACCCATTCGTAAAGCAAAATAGTGTTGGTGCTTCGATTACTAGATGAACGCACAAATATCACAAAGTTATCCCTCATGTATTTATTTAAGGTCTTCTCAAATGTCGTGAAGGATGAAAACGATACACCCACAAATTTCTCAACGAAAGCTACTTCCAAAGCCATAGCAGACGAAGTTCAAAGCCGAATGTGCGCCAATATTTTTCAAACGGGATCGATTAAAACAAATCGCAAAAAATGACGGCAGATGAGGGGGGTTTTGAGTCTACGCATATATGCAAAGAAGTGCAATATTTTGAGGTTAAGTTTTTTATTTCGGCTGCAGGGTTTTTGCAGAAAAACACATTGTGCTTCTAGCCGCTGGCCACTTTTGCTCGTTGAGACTCCGGCCAATTGCCCAACCACCCAAGGTCACTCATGGCCAGTAATGGTTTTCAGTTTAATTCATGCCACCTGACTGTCTTTGATCTAGTCGAACCTCATGCACATTTTTCCAAACAAGTTGGGACATAACCTATTATTGCTATATAATCGGGTGTTCCCCACTGTTTGTGACATTGTCCTCTTTTTGTGCAATCCGCACCCCCACGAGTCCCTCAGTCATGCTCCATTCTGACTGTAATACTATGATCATGCCAGACGGTATGCCACCCACAAGTTGGGAATAAACACTATTATTATTATTACAACACTCCAAGGGAAATGGGCCATGTACCGGAGAAGGCTTTCATAGTGGCCGTTGGCTTGTTCGCTGAGCTAGACGATTTGATTGCGAAAGTTTCATCATTAATCGAGGTGACATTATCAGTGCGTTATTGGGGAGCGTAGTAGTGCGTAGCGGTGGGCTGGTGGCTGGCTTTCATAATCAGCGGATTCTCAGCAGCTGGTTGGACACGCTGAAAATGGGTGATGGTTTTCTCGCGTCCTGAATCTATATCTTGGTTAGCGTGTTCAGGAAGCTGTCTGACAGACCTCATAGAAAATTCGGATGTCCACGCGGATAATACAGAAAAGGTGCGGCGAAATTTTCATAGAACAACTGATACCTTTTGATCCTACTTTTTATGGTGCGGTAAGAAATGCGTATTTGAAAAGAACCGGGTACTTAATTCCATTTTGGTCCCTACCCTTGTAGCGTCTTCGAATCTAATCTGATCCTTTACGACAAAAACACTCACTGAGTCTCTTCAGGTCACACTTATCCCCATTCAGAGGATGCTAATCAAAATATTATTGCAGTGTCCACATTAATATGAAGAAAACTTACATTTCAACACGGGGAATTCAAGTCGTCGACAAACAGCAGAAATAAACGACGAACATCTAGATGGTCGTTGACGCAGGGCAGAAATAATAGTTGTTCCAGAATAGGGCCTAGAGTAACTCAAATAGAAACTGGCGCCAAAGAGATGTTGGGCATGCTTTCATTCATAATGTTCTGTCTGATGAGAACGCCCTAATCCAGCTTAGAAGTCCCCATTTAGTTTCGTAAGTCTCAATGCTGCGGAGCGGCAAAACGTGTGGCTATATCAGGTGCCTTGGGTAAGTCGAAAAATATGGCATCCTATTTTAAGTCCTTCATTCGTTGCTTAAATGAAGCCGTCCATACATGCGAGCGTTTTCGTCATAGGTGATTGTTTGGATGAAGTCCGTGTTGCACCGGGGATATCAAGTTCTTGGTAGTAAATTGTTTTAGGTCGCCCTTCTCAAAATGTGTTCCATCGTGTTGCACGAAATGCTAGTAAAACTGATTGTCATGCGGCTGTCGGGCGATAATCGGCCATCATTTTTGTTTATTGGTGTAACTCTCGCCTCCTTACAAAGAGCAGAAAGTTTTTTTTTCGTTGAAAGACTGACGAGGCACTGAGTAAATCTACCTTGTCAGTGTGAGCTACGCTTTCCCAGAATCCTTGGATGGACCACGTCTGGTCCAACGCGCTGAAAGGGTTTGCATTCTGCCAAAGTTGACTAATCTACCTTTCAGTGTGAGCTACGCTTTCCCAGAATCCTTGGATGGACCACGTCTGGTCCAACGCGCTGAAAGGGTTTGCATTCTGCCAAAGTTGACTACTGCCCACTTTAGCTAAGATGACGCGGTTCATTCGTGTTTAGTAGTTAAACTGCGTCAGGATTGGATGTCAGGAAATCGCCGAGACAGCAAGCACGCCTGCGTAGTGTTCAATTTGAACACTAGATACAACTATTACCAAACTTGTTGGTTCCTTGCTTCTATCCATTCCACGTACCTAACTAGACCGTCTTTGTTTTTGCGAGCGGTGTCCAGTGCCGTGGCTTATCTTACTGTCTTCCATTAGTGAATTTTTGCTTTACATTGTTTCCGCGTTCCACGAAAAGCTACTTCACTTCTGTGCTACCTCCAATTATGTTTTGAAACCATAGTTTGCAGGAGATGCCGAATTTATTTGGGTCGCTTTTTTTCTCTATCCGGCCGCGCGCTGGCAGTTTTGGGCCGAATCTTCCAACCAGTCATTTGGAAAAACTCATCCCCTGAAGCTGGTCTTAATTTTTATTGCGCAGAGAAATTACTTATTTGTGAGAAGCATGCATGAATGCACGCCTGTGGTTCCAGATTTCTGGGCGAGTAGCAGTTGAAATCGAACGACAGCACACATTGGTCACGATGTCCCAGTGTGGCCTCAATAAACACCTGTTTTACGAGGCGTCTTTCGTTGATAATAACGTGATCCAAACGAGACATCAGTTGGTTCCTGGTGGGTGCAGCCCATTTTGGGCCAAGCCCCTCTTAAACGACTTCTGCTAGTGCCAAGTGGTAGCACTCCCTGGGGACTCGTTTTTCGGAGGAGTGCGCCTTTAATATAGCCTAAACGAGCCTTTTAAGAAAAAAACTAATGAAATGACCACAACCTGTCACTGCCGTTGTTCTGTTAGCACAATAGCCGCATACGCTTCTAAATGGTCCGCCCTTCCCGACGCTGCGTTCAATACACCAACGTTGTCTATTGTAAGTGCTGATGGTTCGGTGGGAATTTCCTGATGTATTGGCAACGCAATTTATAAAACCATTTATTTTCCGGGTGTTTCTAAAAATCCCGTTATTGATACCGCTAAGTCTCATGCGTTTTATCCTGTATTTTATCGTTTTGAGATATTAACTGCAATTTCATTGAGCCATATGAGTAAGAAATTGTTTGATATTTTAACCGATCGTTGTTCTTTTGATGACCGACTGTGGGTGCCAGACCCATGACTTCCAACTCCAAACGTGGGCCATTACATTTGTCTTCAGATTCCACCTCCGGCGAACTAGGTGAAAAACCTGGTCGCTGTTCAGAATGCAGTTGCACGCAAATAAATGTCTATTGAGCGACAGTGATCCACTGGCGGTTGATTGGCCTTGTATTTGACTAAATTTTGGATTCGAATTACCGTCCTTGCAAGTAAAGACTTCACTGAAATTTCAACCTAAATAACGGTAGATTAAAAAGGCCTCAGAACACTTGCATTAATTAGGGTTAGTATGTTTATGCTCGGAATAGGTGTCTGAAAAGTAACGGAAGAGTTATAGTGGCGGTGTTTGAGGTTCATGATGAAGACTCTTGAGGATGCATAGGTCAACGGCGTGATTGCTTTGATTGCTGATGGCGTGTGTGTACCGCGTGTTTTCTTCCGTTCTGTAGAACATGCGTGTGATTTTGTTATATCTGCTGATTCGTAAATATGTGGCAACTGCTGCTGACCTGCTCCAATGCCCAGTGCTGAAAAATACACAAAAAGGAGCACAACAGTTATATTCCGAACATGCGAGTGCAAGAGTGTTAGTGGATGCGAGTGCAGCGGTCTGAAGCTATTTTTTGGAGGGACATTGTCTGAAATCGGTCCAATGATGAAGCACACGGTCTGATTTTGGTATGAGGCTTCCACGGGGGCGTAGTTTGACCTTGATCAACGCTGACTCCAGCGGCATGAGTAAGATGCAAGGCTGTGAGGCGCTGCATATTGTGGGGTTTTTCTGTTTGGTCAACGTCTAGTGGCGCTGAGATTTCCGGTAGAGTTCGGGCATTCCGAGTGCAGCGGTAGCTATTTTTTGGAGGGACATTGTCTGAAATCGGTCCAATGATGAAGCACACGGTCTGATTTTGGTATGAGGCTTCCACGGGGGCGTAGTTTGACCTTGATCAACGCTGACTCCAGCGGCATGAGTAAGATGCAAGGCTGTGAGGCGCTGCATATTGTGGGGTTTTTCTGTTTGGTCAACGTCTAGTGGCGCTGAGATTTCCGGTAGAGTTCGGGCATTCCGTGGCTGTTTCCAGGAAGCTAACGTACGGGACGCCAGAAATTTTACGCACTCTACCGATTCTGTAGCAGTTTGCGAAAACGATCCCTTGAACGCTTGGTTTACTCCCGACAATCCGCAACGACGTGCTCTATGGGCCTAATTATGTGATTTGGGAGGACCCAAGATACAATTCTTACAGAATTGGCTCCCATCTTTCTTAAGCGGTGATTACAGACCGCAATTTTATTTGCAGAACCAGGTCACGATTTGATATGACACGACCGTAAAATATTTTACTCGTTTGATTCTTCCTGCAGACGGCGTCTCAGTGATTGTTAGGGATAAAAGCAGACCCCAGCTAAATGCTCCCAATAACGCAATCCTGTTGGCCACCGTTTTCCAAAACGCTTGGAAACAATTCTCGATTATTGCGGACACCTGGAGGCTATATACCATCCATTGGTCAGTATCCCTTGCAGAGCCGTAGCTGCATTCATCATAGCTGGTTTTGCACGGCACCAAAGCCCACTTCGCCTACCCACCGCTTCCAGAAGTGGACACAAAATGATAATCTACCGGCGGGCTTACATAGCTGACTGCGGCCCTGAATTTTCTTCCCGTACTCCCTATAATATCCGTAATTCAGGATGTTTACTCTCACTGTCGACGTGCCGAACTGTCTTCAGACAAAACTTTTTCCTTTGCCTTTATTCTAAACTGTGGAACAAGCTCCCCTCCCATATCCGTACTATTTCATCTCACGTTGGCTTTCGAAAGGCCATCGATTCTTACTTTTCTATCGAGGGAGCTGAGCGCCTTTTTGCGCCTCAGCTTACACTAGATACTTTTTTTGAAATAGGCCCTAAGCCTTTCTAATCAGCGCACTCACCTTGACTGTCCTGTTATTAGGTCCTAGAACTTACACTTACCAACCTGGAACCCTTAGCATTAGTCCGCAATTGCGACAACTACCCTCCCAAGTGTTCTTATCTATAACCC
>NW_008751995.1:86167-95131 GCF_000715545.1 Opisthorchis viverrini | reverse complement strand
GACATTGTCCTCCTTTTGTGCAATCCGTACCCCCACAAATCCCTCAGTCATGCTCCATTCTGACTGTAAAACCATAATCATGCCAGACGGTATGCCACCCACAAGTTGGGAATAAACATTATTATTATTATTATTATATATACATACAATGAGCTTCAAGCATCTCTACTACTGGCCTGCGCGACTAGCGTCTAAAGGCTTTTTCGCCATGCACCATCTGTTATATGATGTTGATAGCAGTGCTTCAGAGATTGGTGCCACTTTCAGTTGCATTCACTCCTCCCATATGTTATGGGAATGTCTAACTCACGTAATAAGTTCTAGAAAACTAGTCCATCATACAGAAGACCTACTCCCGTAAGTCCTTACACTTTTGATTTCCCTGACCATGGAGCCGACTTGCTCTTGACCCCTTGTAGGTTAATATCATATATCACCACATGTATTTATATCATACAATATATATTATTATCATATATTACACCATATATCATGTATATTAACATCTGCTTTACTGTTATTTTCCCCAAGAGCAAATCGATCCCCATCTTGGCCCACTCATTCATTCGTTTTCACCACTATAAGTATGTTAAAGATAAGTTTTTCCATCTTAATGCATACTGTCTTATTTGATGTGTTCAAACTCACAGGTTTCACCGATCTCGTTCCATTCAATCACCTTTCCATTATTCAACCTTCAGCAACATCTGGTTTGGAGGCTCCTGATTGGCTGGTATTCACTCCAAATGACATGTGACCTGCATCTTCATAGATACCCAAACGGGCCAAAAAATACCTGTGATCTTGTATTGGCTTCGTTCTACATCTGCAGATTTTCTGAGCCAACCCTGAAAATCCCGCTGCCTACAGAATTACGCACCCCGGGCCAATGGCTTCGAATATGACGTCCACTACGGTGCTGTCCAAAAACCGGGGTTTCAGACCAGTGATAGCATGGCACTGCAACACTCAGTTTCCCTTCTCACCATGGACGGTTTTCTCTCACCAAGAAGTTCAATCACTGGCAAATGGAATAAAAGCAACACCCAGCCCAAGCCGCTTCCAGGAAGCGTTCGCTCAAATCTGCTGAGCCTTTTCTTTCGGATTCGGCCGTTTCGGTTAACTATCAGTCTGCTTTCTTCAGAGTCAACGATTTTCCGCACAGTCCACGTTCCGACTTGTGTGTTGCAAGCAACTCTTCCAAGGAACGTTTACACCCGACACCAGTACATCAACCACAAAAATGACTCTACCGTTCCACTGCATTCCATAACTGAGATTCTTGCTATCATTTATCCGCACTAGTGGTCTATCTTCTTCATCATCTCACGAACGCCCACCGTGATCCTGGCTAGGGGCCCCAAAAATTTGGGCCACGTATCCTTAGCGGTGGATTGAGTTTATAGTTCAAGTTGGCCGGTTGGATTACGACAGTTCTGTTGCTTGAAC
Organism: Opisthorchis viverrini; assembly: GCF_000715545.1. Lineage (NCBI taxonomy): Eukaryota > Metazoa > Platyhelminthes > Trematoda > Opisthorchiida > Opisthorchiidae > Opisthorchis > Opisthorchis viverrini. Next base: position 93,682 of record NW_008751995.1, on the reverse strand, counting down.
TGTCCTTCGTTCTGGCTCCTCATTTTTCACGATCTCAGTCAAATGCGAGTTGTTTTGTCCCCTTCTGTTTTGTTTTTGCCCGTTACCCTCAAATTCCAACGCTTGCATCGAAAAATGTCAACTTTCTATGACACTGTTCCTTTAGCAAACAATCCCTGTATCCTTAAAACTCGCCAGTCATGCTTTTGTTCTAACTGTAGCATTATGATCATGCCTGAAGGTATGCCACCCACCAGTGGGAAATAAGCATCCTTATCATGTGGAACCGTTAAAATGGATTTGTCGGAGGCGAGCAAGTGGATTCTATTCTTAAATATACACAACTAGTCAGTGGATGATGCTGTATTCTGCGACATCTGTATGTAAGCTTCCGACATAACGATAACTTTCTCATTCGAAATCGTCGCGCTATTTAGATGGTATACATCAAAAAGTAGAACTTAATTTACGGAATACAAGTCCAATCTTTGACGGTCCTCATGGTCACTGCCTACCTTGGCAACTTATGGTAACTGAAAAGCCGGTGTCTATATGCGGCCTCCATATGAGGCCTGTACTTCGCATACTACCTTTATCCCATTGCCAAAGACAGCACCTCATACGCACAACTGTACGACCTGTCGTTCACCTCGGACATTTGTCTCAACTGCTGAGCCCTTAACTATGCCTGACGCTGGCCATTGGACCATATTGTCCCTGATAACCTTACTCAACGGCAAACGACGGTCAACAGCACTCCTACAGGGTTGCTCGCAACTCCCACGCCGGAAAAATTAGCAACAACCTCTGGCGAATATTGTTTTTTTGTTGATTGCATCCTTACAAACCTATCAGGTACTCACTCCAGCTGTGGCTTGCCGGAATCCATTTCAGCACGGATTCTCAAAGAAAAGTGTGCAACCAATTATATATCTTAGTTAAGATAGTTCAGAGAGGAAGACTGGCCACTTGCAGAATTGGTCACCCTATCGATAATGCATACACATATGTTTCGACGTCAAAAATCAGTAATCATACACATTGTTGGACAAAGATAAGAAAAAGAGGCGTGTAAATAACGCAGTCGTAAGCTAACCTGATCCCTAAATTTCAACAACCTCATGCGTCCTCAAAGTGTGCCCACAGACGTAGCCGCAGTGAAGTCCATGCACCGTTCGTTTTATGGAGTTTACGACAGTGACTCGACGACTGGTGATCCTTTATCATACTGTCCTGTTAGGTTGACATAGTAGACCTCAGTCAGGCTACGATTCTCATCAATTATCTGGGAAGCTGTTGGTTATCCGCTTTTTACTTGCCTGCTGTCACTGCTCACATTACCCCCCCTTTCTGCACAGCAAGGACTCTGTGTCATGATGCTTTGGTGAGCCAAAAACTACTGCCCGTTCTCAACTAGTCCAACAGCCAGTCTCCCTGCCAGCTACCTCGACGACAAACTTCTCATCTTCCTAAAACTAGGCACCTACTCTGGCCCAACTAGTACTTGGCTTATAGATCAGCTTGCTGTTATAAACATTTAGGTTTTTTCTATTGACACCATTGCATCTTATGTCTCCCAACACTCGCCACACGCTCCTGCTTTCATTATATTTCTTTCGCGTTGCCCCTCTTCCTAAGCTTCGCACTTCGACTGCAGTTGCCCAAACGCTCCATAGAACAGTTATTCATTCAAAGTGGCTTGTCCCCGGTCTTCGCTGATACGGTCCTCCAACGAAAGGGAAATTATCCATGAGCATGCATCCGCCTGACTCTCTCTGTCAATCTCCGGCTCAGTTTCGTTGTCCCAGTAAATATGGAAATATGGGGCAGAAGTGATTGCGCTGTTGCTTTCTCTCATCCTCTTAGAAGTTGCACGATCGAGTGCCATCGCAGCCACAGTCACGTACCCAGGTGAAATTCCCGGATAACTTACTGGATATGTCTTCGTGACCACTGTATTACATTTGGCAGGAAACTTGATGTTACTTGTTTTTCTGAGGAAAAACAGTGCCAAACTGCGTCTACTGTTTCCAGGTTCCGATCTCAGACAATTTACTCTGGCTCTCAGCAGTACTCTGATGATTTCCAGCCAGTTTGCGGGTTTCTTCCGAAAACCAGGTGTCACTGATATTTACCCATCATCGTTCCATGTGCAATCAAACGATCAACTCCGAAGTTTCGTGGCTGCATTTAGACTTGGATTGAACGGAGTAAAAATAGTTGGAGACAATGGGGAATTCTCGGACAATTTCTTGCTAAGCTACATAGCTAAAACCTACAATGTGTTGGCAGCCCCTACCCAGCACAACTTAAGATGGACGATTTCAGTATCGGAATCAGATGAACACTTAAGCTGTAGTGGATTTCCGGTGCATTGGGGCAACGCTTTGCGATGAAGGTGCAAGTGTCCATATACTTCCAGGTCAACAAAGCCTTGACAGGAGCAGCTAATGTCCAGACTGAAGTCAGGCCACAGTCGATAAGTTCGCACCTAACTACCGGGCTGCGTCAAGCGCCGGCTCATCAGTCACAATGACAGTAGATATACGCAGAGAGTTATCCGGCCACAGTTAACGTGCCCCTGAATCGGCGACGGAAAAAAAACCAGCTGCTGATTGGGTGCCTTGCGGCCAATGAGCGACGAAAGGAGGCGCCCAGGTACTCCGTACAATTGGGGATTTTTGCGGCAGGCCTTCCGGACCTCCCCGGATAGTATTCACGCTTGTTTCACTCATGGCTGACGATTTAGTTAACCCTATTTGAGTTGACAAGAACGGAAACCCTCCAGTGTCAGATTCGTAGTATGTTTCCGGAACGGACAACGATGGTCGTTCCAGATAGCTGTTAATGGTCTGTTTGTCGGCAGTACAAAATCAACAAAAAGTACATCGTGCTACATGGTGCCCGCCTTAACTGTTTGAGCACTCAAACTAATTAGACAGTACTTGGCTGCGGGTGGCTTCCTCTATGGCACATGCACCGCCCCAGGATATCGTACGGTTGCTGTGAGACTTTTAGCCCGTTTCCCGGCGATCAAGGAGGAAATTATTCACCACTGTATCATTTGCTGCTCTCGAAAGATCCGTCGGACAGCTCTATCAGTGATAACAGTCTAGAAAATTCAAGGATCCAAAACAGGCCGATCGGTTAAGTTAGGACTGGGTTGAGATCAGGAGCTTTATGAACTCAGCCTCCCGAAACACGGCCATATATAGCTGCCTCTAGTCAGTGCAATTTGGACCTCACAACGATCCACTTTTCCTCTCATCAAAGTGACAATGCGGTTCAACATGAGGACCTCTGAAGCGAGACCTCATCCGCAGTCTCAAGACTGCCCAGTAAAAGTGTTAGTTAAATAGAGCCCAAGAAATGCAAAAAACCAAATGGATTCTTCGAGCTATCCGGAAAGGCTCGTCTAAGCAGCCAGGCATTTGTTTGATGACCCTAGTCCTCCTCTGTAAGTGTGAGCGCCCTGGGAGTATTTCAGCCCATGCACAACCATGATACAATCAAGAATAATCTCATGCCACATCGACCGTTTCTTGGTTTCACATACTGCTGCATACAGCAGGGCAAGTAGGCGAAAACATGCTACTGTTGACACCCCATCCTTCCGGGAGCGAGATGGCTCAGTGGTTAGAACGCGAATTTACTGACCTGAAGATCCATGCTTCGAACCCGACCTCTACATCTCGACTCCCCCTCTCTAAGCTTTGGCAACCTGGCAGTATCCCGATCCTCGCGCTTCCTTCTGGGGACATCGAAATTTAGACACCGAAAGGGTGCTATAGCTGAACGATTGTTTTCCGATACTCTCTTTTTACGTTTTCAAGTTTTCCCGTTTCTACTCTGTCCCACCCAAGTTTGAATACTCTTCCCACAGGTCCCACAACCAGGACTGACCGCATCGTTCGCTGTGCATCACACAGCTACAGCCTCTTTACTTCCGACTTCAAACGCTAAATTTGTTTTCAAACATCGAAACCCAGTATACCTGGCTCTTTCACTGTTCGCCCACCGAAGCAATCAGGTTTTGGCAACCTGGCAGTATCCCAGCCATCGTGCTTCTTTCGGCGGGAATGGCAGCCAGGCACCGGAAGGGTGTTGCGGCTGAATGATTTACTATTATTTATGATGAGCGTTGGCCGTCGCTCCCTCTGGAACATCAAGGTAAACTCCGACCATGGGTTTGTGAGTTGCTGCTTTTCATTTGGCCATTCAGGTCTACACCAAACACGCACACCTCACTTAGTTATTGAGAAGCCAGTGAACCCAGAAGTCAAACGAAACTATCAGAACCGGCTCACCGAACGCCCGCCGGATGGTCCGACGTCGGATATAAACGGACACTGGGAAAATATATTCAAGGCGCTACTCAAAGCTGTACAGTCCGTTTGCAGTACAACCAAACCAACCTCATCCGAACACTGGATCTCCGACAGCACCATGGCTTTGCTGGAGGCCTGGCGATAGATTCCTTTTGACTACATCGACAAATCCACTCGACGAATCATTCGATGCTAGGTAAAACTTAGTGTCCTTACAGACTACGAAGCTAGGTTGACCTGAATCGCCGAAAAAATAAAAGAGGCAAAATCTTCTTCAACCCCCCAGGCTGTTCTACTTGACCCGTTCGACTGACCCTAGGAAGCCTGTTGTCAGTAAAACTATCAGGGACCACGATGGCTTTCTGATACCTAGCAAAGGAGAACACTGGGATCGCCGGGCACAATATCTCGAACAACAATTCAGGTAGCCACCTGCTACTTCCATTCCGGGCTTTCGGCCTTAAACAGAATGGTGGACTGTGAGCATGGAACCTCCCTCAGCCTCACAAGTGTTCGAGTGTATATCTGTACTCAAACGTCATCATGCCCCTGGCCCTGACGACCTTCCACGTTCTATAAGTTCATGGATGCCGGCGATTTTATCAGTCGGTGCCTATTTAGCCTATTTGTGTCAATGTGAAAGAAATAAACCGCTCCAGATAACTGGCGTAGGTCCATAATAGTGCCTATTTTCAAAAGGGGTACTTGCAGTAAATTCGATGACCACAGAGGTGTTAGTTTGACTCCTGTTGCGACAAGGCTTACGGCGTCACTGATTCGTCGGAGTCTTACGGTGGTACACGGAACATTGACCCATGACAATCAAGCGGGATTTCCACTGGTTAGAGGCTGCATTGACCACATCTTCATACTCCCTCATGTGTTAAAAAACGCCATATGTACAGAAAACCCCCAATCTCGATATTTCCTGACCTTAAGGATACGTTCGATTCTCTCGATTGGTCGGCGCTGTTACCTAGACCTGCTCAACACGGAATGCCTTAGAAATTCATGAACATAATCCGGTCCCTATAATCACACACTTCTGGACTTGTGAGAGTATATGACGATCCCTCCAAGAGCTTCCTTACAAAATGTGGTGTCTGACAACGATGTCTGCTCTGTCCGTCCTGCTTCAATTTCGTCATTGATGAGATAATAAGGCGGACTATGTGTTCAAATTGTCGCTGGTGAGAACTTTGTCAATCTGGAGTACGCAGACGACACTACTCTTATTTTTAAAGCGAGTAGGATGTCTCAGTGGTTAGAGCGTGAATCTACTGACTGGAAGGTCCATCCTCTGCATCTTGACTTCCCCTGCCTGGGTTTGTTTAACCTAGCAGTATCCTAGCCCTCCTGTTTCCTTCTGGTGGCATGGCAGCTAGATACCAAAAGGTTGTTGCAACTTAACGAATCATCTTTTAAGGCTAAGGCGCAGCACGAGCTTTGTTGAATAAACTGACCACCGTCAGACCATCATGCGCCTAACACTTTCAAAGTGCAAGGTGATGCTTCAGAACGTACAGCCTCTGAAAATACCTTTTGCGATCCACGGAAAGTCGTTGGAGGTTGTGCAGAATTTACATGCCTCGGGGCGAGATAGCTCAATAGTTGAAGCGCGAATTTAGTGACCAGAAGGTCCGTCGTTCGAACTTGACCTCTGCCTTACGACTTCCCCTGACTAGACTTGGGCAACCTGGCAGTATCCATCCCTCGTGCTTCCTTCTGGTGACATGGCAGGTAGGCACCGAGATGATGCTGCAGCTGAACGACTTTTATATTTACCTCGGTAGTCGTATTAGCTCTGACGGAATTGTGTCTGATGAGGCCATTGCACGAATCTCGAAGGCCAGAATTAGGTTTGCTTATTGAACTCACTTATGGTATCAAAAATGAATATCAATGGTGGCATGTAGCAGGCTACAATCAGGGCTGTGTTGTTGTACGCGAAAGATGTCTTTAGCGGACAGTTGATGTGAAGTGTCTTAGAATTTTGACCATTCATGTCTCAGAACCGTCGCTTGTGTTGGATGGCGTCAATAAATTCGTAATTAACGAACGGGTACTTTGTTGTGAGACAGGTATTTCGGTCGGGAAGGGTCCCCCAAGAAAACCCCAACAGCCGCTGCCTCTTGGGTCAGACTTTTGAGTCAGAGGCCCAAGGTGGGCACCTCAACCGAACCCACTTGTTTGGCTCGAGCACGCCGGAATTACCATTCGCCCTTATAGACCGCTTACCGGCCTTCCCCTACACCCTTCACTCCTTTTAACCCATCTCTCACCCCCTAGCTACTAGTGTTGAAACCCCCACTTAGAAAAATAAACCAAAATTATCACTTAATAAACCCAAAAGATCTGATCCGCGTTAGGCCGTCATTGTCCGTACTCCGTGTCGAATTGTGCAACAGGCATCTCTTGCTGAAACTTCGCTTCCTCTCCATATCGATGTATGTTGTGTCTCCGAAACACACATTCAAGACCTCAATCCAGTCGTGCACCTGAAGCCGATAGGGACGAGCTCAGATGTTCCACCTTTCACTCTTCGGCTATCTGGTGATCCTGACTCAATGGCTGGTGATATCTACTCAGTCCCACTTCCAATAACCCTTCGCCGTTCAGCTGTAACACCGTTTCGGTTCCTAGCTGCCATGCAGCACAAAAGAAGCACGAGGTGTAGGATACAGTATTGTTGCGAGAGTCGAGTAGTTCCAGGAGGGGATTAGAAGGGAGACAGAATAGGAAGACGTAATGTACGCTTTAATCGTCTAATAACTGTAGTACATGAGCTGAAAATAGTGAGAATCACGAGTTAATGGGTTATGCAAAGGTATGGGTTATATAGTCATGACATTCTCCCCGCCTTGGAATAAGTGTGTACTTTGCGGAGAAAGAATGTAAAAAATAAAAGGCTGCAATAGTTACATGGGGTCGTTTACGCCTCTCTGTTGCGTAAATTATATGGGTGAGTGCGCTGTTGTCGGATAAGAATGTCCAAGTGATTTCGTGGGTCTGCACTAGAATGGGATGGCGGGGCATCGTTAGTAGGCAAACGTGCAGTTTCTGAGCAACCACGGTTGATTGTTGGTGTTGCGTGTGGCTCCCCTTGATCGGCCACCCTTGTTCGGTGATATGCATTGGTTCCTGTTCTGTGTCGAATGTCATGTCGTTGCCTTTGGGAGCCAAGCGGCGCAAGGATACGGTTTCGTGT
>NW_008751995.1:84152-84739 GCF_000715545.1 Opisthorchis viverrini | reverse complement strand
CAAGCGGCGCAAGGATACGGTTTCGTGTTTGCCATCTGGACGAACTATGTGGGCGTACTGGCGGATTACAAAGACGAGTTCCACTTCCTCTACCAGGGGGTCATATTTAGAGACTCGATCATTGCGTTTTTAAAGGATTGGCCCAGGGACAATAAGCCAGGTAGGTATGGAGGCACCGTTGGTTGATCGTCGTGTGAACGGCATGAAACGTTCGTGTGGGGTACAGTTGATACCGGTACATAACAGGGATCTGATACAGTAGAGAGGATCAAGGAGGACAACCTCCCAATGTGTGACAGACAAGCGGCGCGATTTTAGAGCCAGGCAGATGGTCTTCCAAAGGGTACCATTAAGTCGTTCAACCTGACCATTACATTGTGGATTATACGCAGCGGTGTGACTACTGGCAACGCCTTTATCAAACAGAAATTGTTTGAGTTCAGTTGACATGAATGCAGAACCGCGATCTGAGTGAATATAAGCAGGCATACCAAACAGTGAAAACAGTTGACTCAAAGAACGAATTACAGTGGAAGAGGACATATCGGCGCAGGGATAAGCAAAAGGGAATCGAGAATACTCGTCAA
>NW_008751995.1:80693-83560 GCF_000715545.1 Opisthorchis viverrini | reverse complement strand
TGACCAGGTTCTTGTTTGTATGTGGCTAAAAGATGGCGTGCATACACGATATTTTTCGGGCGGATGTAAAGTTTTTCCAACAAGGTTATCGCAGAACCGTAGTCGCTGCATTCTGCAATGAAGTCATACACTGTATGGTCGATGTGACGAATGAGAGTTTCCAATTTATTTAGACCTTCGGGTTTGATTGAGTTAATGTAAGCTTTGAAAGTACGGAACCAATGAGTCCATCGTTTCATGCCATCTGATGAGTGAGGATCGGCATCAAAAACCGTAGGTCGGAGAATATGATCCATTTCGTTTTTATTAGACGATTAAATTGTTGCGAGGGTCGAGTAGTTCCAGGACGGGATTAGAAAAGAGACAGAATAGGAAGACGTAATGTACGCTTTAATCGTCTAATAACTGTAGTACATGAGCTGAAAATAGAGTGAGAATCACGAGTTAATGGGTTATGCAAAGGTATGGGTTATATAGTCATGACAAGTATCCCGGCCCACTTATAACCATGACACTTACAACTCTATGATACTTCCAGGTTGCCCAAGCCTAGACATGTGTAATCGAGATGCAGAGGCCGGGTTCGAACCGTGGGCCTTCAGGTCAGTAAATCTATGCTCTAGCCACTGAGCCATCTCGCCCCCAGGAGAACAGTCCAGCTGGTCCTCTTCAACGCCACAAGAAAGGAACTCTGTAGGCCGGAACGGAACATCGGTGCCATTGAGACATTCAGAATGTGTCCGAGAACGAGTTAGAAGATGGTTCGAGTCATAGAGGATAGCAACGCTTTACTGGTTTAAGAACAAGCGTGGATGAGCTTAACTATACACAGAAAGATTCAGTACGAGTATATAGGGTGATTTTACGTCAGTCATGACATTCATCTCGGCACTGTTTGAACGGGCATATATTTACTGACGTAGATAGGGGATGATACACTGAGTCAGGCTTCTCTGTTTCTCAAACTTTAAAGATGAACGGGTCGTTGTTCTAAAATTTCAGGATAAATCGTTTGGTCTTCGGAGGACGGTATCATTGAAGGTTCAGATGCTTGATGGTTATCGGGCTGACGTCCGACTGTTTCAGTCAGTGTTCGGTGTTCCTATCGGATTCAGATAGATTGAGAACTTCGTCAGTTGTATTGACTATACACAGATTCAGTACGAGTATATAGGGTGATTTTACGTCAGTCATGACATTCATCTCGGCACTGTTTGAACGGGCATATATTTACTGACGTAGATAGGGGATGATACACTGAGTCAGGCTTCTCTGTTTCTCAAACTTTAAAGATGAACGGGTCGTTGTTCTAAAATTTCAGGATAAATCGTTTGGTCTTCGGAGGACGGTATCATTGAAGGTTCAGATGCTTGATGGTTATCGGGCTGACGTCCGACTGTTTCAGTCAGTGTTCGGTGTTCCTATCGGATTCAGATAGATTGAGAACTTCGTCAGTTGTATTGTGAAACGCCGGGGATAGACGGTGGGGCATGTTTTCGACTCGATGTTGATGGACAGTATCTGGATAGTGCGGGTTGCAGAGCAGAAAGCCGACTTCTACTAGCGGTTGATACCTGAATGACCGATCACCTCGCTGCAGCAGGACTGGACAAGAGGTGGTCAACCAAGATGGTAGCGAGATTTCAAAGGATGAACGGTATGCTTATTGAAACGAACGTTCGTGTGAGGTACAGTTAGTGGCCATGCATAACAGTGATCGGTGGTTGTTTAGAACATCATGAAGTACCGATTCCCAATAAGAAGGTGGCAGATTATGGGACTTCAATGCCAAGCTTATTGTTTTTCAGGGGATACCGTTGAGATGCTCAAGCTGACTGTCACACTGGATTATAAGCCGATGTATGACTCATAGCAACACCTTTCTCCACATTGATCTCAGATGACATGAACTATGAGCCTCTGTCGGAATGGATATTAGTTGGCTTAATACCTGCAAAGTATAAAGTGTTGCTGTAAGATTGGTTGGAATCAAACCCACACTTCATGCTTGCAGATAAGAAAATCGACGTGGTAGATAGATTTTTCTACCTGGGCAGCTGTATAAGTTCCAATGGACCGGCTGGAGATGGGATTATTTCTCGAATCGGAAGGGCCAGGGGAGCTTTTGCCAACCTCCGACACCTATGGCGTCGGCGTGACGTGAGTTTGTTTGTCAAGGGCAGAGTTTACAGTGCAGCAGTGTGGTCCATACTGTTTATGGATCAGAGACGTGGTCTTTGGTTGCAGAGGACATCTGAGTGATTTTAGTTTTTGACCATCGGTGTCTCTGGGGCATTGGTCGGATGGCGGGTGCCAGAAAACCATCTACCTTGCGGAGCTATTTTCGTCCAACCCTGTGCTGTAGTGGACAATGTATGACCTGGCAAGGAACTATAAAAACACTAACCAGTAAAATGCGTCGGGTTGACAGCTGCCGCGAGACTTAACTCATCAATGTTTAGTGATGCTCGTGGATCAAACCTATCGCCTGCAATGCATCATCATCATCATCATCAAAGACAGCAACATCAGTGTTGCCACTGATGCTTCACTGCCGTACAACCGTAAGGCTTGTCTGGTTATATATGTTGCGCACTCGAATGATTGTGCCAGAAACAGAGAACGAGGATTGCCGAATGATTGGCTTTAATCTCCTATCAATTTCAGTACATCAGCTAAAACATTAGGAAACACAATTAGCTCAACGAATAGCTCAACGAATAGTTAAACACAACGTCAGTATATAACATTCTTTCCCGCCGGAGGGATTATTGTCAGGAGAATATAAATTAGGCTTCGCGGTTTCGAAGATTATACGGTTGAACACGCTGTTGGTCTGTGATGTACTGTAGGACATTCCCTGGAAC
>NW_008751995.1:79656-79874 GCF_000715545.1 Opisthorchis viverrini | reverse complement strand
TTTTTTACTTTGCCTTTGTGTTGTTTGTCGTACATAAAGGCGACTGATCGTTGGTCCGTGACAAGTGTGAAGTGATTGCCGATCAGGTAGTGTCTCCACTTTCTCAGAGCTTCAACAATCGCGTACGCTTCTTTTTTGATTGCTGAATGATGCCGCTCACTGTGTGACAAAGTGCTTGAAAAGAAAGCTACCGGGCGCACGTCTTGATTGAGAATGGC
>NW_008751995.1:77711-78068 GCF_000715545.1 Opisthorchis viverrini | reverse complement strand
CTGTTCCGGAAATTTGTACTGCAAAGGAACAGTTTGTGGTAGGCACACATCTGAAGTAAGCGGTGTCCGTTGTCCGTGCGCCTAGTGTTCAAACCAAGATGACCTCCCAATCGGGCCTCAGCAGCGCTCAATACAATACCCACACCAGCAGCGGCTTCTGCATCACCAGAGGTGCGCAGCCGGAACCTGGAGGAGAGCGAGGGGGCAGTCAGTTCGATCACAGTACTCGCGTCCTGCGTCCTTGCTTCTGACGGACATACATCAATACAGAGGGAATCCAGCGTACGCGCAAGAGCCACCTGTTGATCTGCTTGCTTCATTGTGCGAACATTGAAGGTGGCTAAGTAGACAGGCTTT
>NW_008751995.1:27565-77646 GCF_000715545.1 Opisthorchis viverrini | reverse complement strand
GGGGGAGGGTGAAAGAAGGAAAACGTGAAAGTGTAAGAAGGGAGGCGTCAGCAGTAGCATGTTTTCGCTTACCCGCCCTGCTGTATGCAGCAAGTAAGGCGACCCGGCTGATATCACCACGCGACGACCTATGTGGCATGAGAATATTGTTAGTTGTGTAGGTCATGTTTGTACGAGGGCTGGGATACTGTCAGGGCGCCCACACCTAGACAGGAGGACGATTAGGGTCCTCAACCAAAGTCTTTGGCTCCAAAGCCTAACCGTAAGGCAGCGGTGTTCGGCTGGAAATGCAAGTACATTACCATTTTTTACGGAACAGGTCGCCATACATGTTTCAACCCCCACCTGGAGGACCAGGAGACTGTGTTCGTCGGACCTCTACCCATGGTCCAACCTGGTATGAGAGACTGTGAGCATCCCTAGTATAGCTCAATGGGTCACCAAGGTACACAAACATCACGGTAAGGTCCAGTCTCTTCGTGCAATGCGTAGTCACCCGGTTCCCAAAGTAGTTTAACATGCCATCTTCCATTATTCTTGACAGTATGCCACACACTGTCCCACCTCCCGGTGATCGAAACTGTAGCATGTTGGGAGAAGAGATGGCCCGAGTGGTTGGGGCGCGAATTTACTGACCGAAATGTCCGTGGTTCGAACCCGACCTCTGCCTCTCGACTTCCCCTGTCTAGGCTTGGGCAACCTGGCACTATCCCAGCCCTCGTGCAACCTTGGGTGGCATGACAACTAAGCACCGAAAGGGTGCTACAACTGAACAGTTTTTTTTATGTGAAACCAATATGTCCATGGTACGCGGATTATAGCCGTTACTTGATCGAGTAATTGACTGGACACATGGAGAGTGAAATGTGAAAGCGGGGATGGTCCTTGGCTTTTTGAGACGCATGACCACATATGCATATTTCGTAGTCAGCATCTGTCAATTTTGAGAGGGTATGAAATATGAGCAAGCATTACCTTTTCGCCAATTAGACATAAGCTCCTATGTAGAAAAGATCCCGTTGACTTGGTAAGGTGTAATTTTGTTCATCGTTTACGAACAGTGGGGGTGTATAATGCACATTGGTCAGGTAGCTGAAAATTGAATTATTCAACAATCATTGGTTGTTTGGTGGGAAGAGCTTGGGAAGATGGTGTAACAAATAATCTTTCAGCTTTAACACCCTTTCGGTGTCTACCTGCAAGGCCGCCCGAAGGAATCCCGAAGGCTGGGATACTGCCTGGTCGCCCAAGCCTACACAGGAAAAGTCGAGGTGGAGATGTCGGTTTCGAACCACGGACCTTCCGGTCAGTAAATTTGCGCTCTAACCACTGAGCCATCCTGCCACCTGGGCTTGGGTAGCGACATCGATGGACAAATAACTGTGCGCGTAAATGATACTTCCCAGTTGCCCAGGCCGCAAAGGTTTATGTACCTTGTCTGGAGCCTTTGTTTCAACCATCTCATCCACAAGGCTATGGGATGATATATGGTTTTGTTCGGGGATCCTACCACCAACCTTTGACTCAAAAGTCGGACCCAAAAGACATTGGGTAGTATGGTTTTTTTGGGGGACACTGCCCGCAACCGATGACTAAATAGTCGAGTGTAGTTGGCTGCAGAAACCTGGCCTGGTCCGAACACACAGGGAGTAAGGCACTACTGTCTCACTCACAGCGGGTGTCCTTTGAACAGCATCAGACTCTTGTTTTAAAAGTATTTCGACCGTTTCGAATGATGAACCGGCTGTCATGGTCAACGGTTGGGCGATCGCTGCGCAGTTTTTAGGACCCACCTTTTCTAAACCGTCATTTCTCCCGGTGAAAGGCAGCGTTGCTGCTTCCATAAATATTGACCTGTTGGCTGACTAGGAGAAATACATTGCGTCCTCCACACTCTTATGGCAGAGGACAGTATGACGTCACCCCCGGACCCCGTCATACTACGGGATCTTGTTGCTCTTTGTCTACCTACCCCGCTTTGGCGTCCGTGGCATGTTTGCATCTTGTTGATCGAGGTTCCAGCTCGTGTAGCCGGCTTGAGCATTGCAGCACTGAAGCCCGACCACCACGTCAAGGTGACAGCTTTTGGTCTTTTACACTTCTAAAGTGCACACTGAGACCAGAGTACATCCCATAGCCGTTGATGATAAAAAAAGATAACCATTCAGCTGTAACACCCTTTCGGTGCTCAGCTGCCGCGCCACTCGAAGGAAGCACGAGGGCTGGGATACCGTCAGGTTGCCCAAGCCTAGACAGGGGAAGTCGAGAGGCAGAGGTCCGCTTCGAACCTTCTTCGGACCTTCGGACCTTCTGGTCGGTAAATTGGCGCCTTAACCACTGCGCGATCTCGCCGTTGATGGCATCACGGGCACTAGGGTTAACGGACAGGTTTACATATCTGGACAGATGCGTTATACAAGATGAGGGTGTTGCTGACGGAGTGCTTATTGGAATCACTAAGCGACTTTATACTTCATTTCAACTTTGGCACCTTGGGTTGGCGTTTTTTTCGCCTTTGAAGACAGGGTTTACAAAGCTGCATTACGCCAAGGGCTGCTTTGAGGCTTTATATATGACTTTCGGTATCACCGATGCAGCGCGCATATATCACAAGAGTATCAGTTGGCAGTGTTGAAGTGCGACGATTTTTTTCAGCAATGAATTCACTACTACTACTAGTCTTGTTAACGAGGTGATTCGGCATTGACTGCGCTGGCTCTGTCGTATTTTTCGTGCACAAGGAGACCAATCGCCTCACTGTTTTGTGCTTGATGAATCAGGTTTGAAAAGGAGGATGTTGTGGGTTGGCACAGCATAGTCTGGAGGCAGCATGAAGCACATGCTAGAAACTCATCACACCTGTGAACGGAGATACAAACCGGTATGGGCATGTCACACGATTGGTATCGGGTCTCTTCCTAAAAATTTTCGTCAGGATTACAGTTTCGCTGGTAGCGAGTAAACATCTTGAACGTTACGCTTCTGACACATATCTGAACGGGAATGACCAACGACTATACGTGACTTGAGAACGAGCGCACAAATCCTTAGCTGTGACGCGAGCCCAACCACTCTTAACGCAGAGAGAAGACCGGACCCACGGATGGGAGCTTTTAATGTCTCAACCAAAAGCAAATTATAGCGGAGCATTGTCGATTACTTATATTTTTGGGCGACCTCGAGGAACAATAAATTCGTTAGCACACACAGTGTAACTGGTCAATAGGAAAGAAGCGCGGCCCTTTTGAATTAATGTGCAGTATGACTGAAAAGGAGCGAAATTTAATAATTCAGGTTTTCACAAAGTGAACTCGACAATAATCCTACAAGCAAACCGTTTTTGGGGATACTGATATCCCCAACATCTCCCCTTAAGGGATGAGTCAGTAACGAGCCCTCTGGGGCCATTCTGGAAAGGTGCTGTTTGACGTCGTCGGCGATCGGTCCATTTCCTCGGTAGAAGATTTGGGTCCAGGGCTGACGCGCTCTGTATCGTCTCTGGCTGCGTCGTGTCAGTCGTGATAACCTGTAGTTCGAATGTCGAGATTAATTCCCAGTGACAGGTTACTTGGCACGCTGGTGGCTCCGAAATGTGGCCTGGATGAAGTTGATTTTAGTGTCGCGTCTGTGTCTTGGCCAATATAAACGTCATAAATTACGCTCCCTTGTCTTTGCAAGACGTAGCCTTTGACCCCAGGGTCGTGCATTATCCGATAGTCTTGCGCAAAATGTGCACCAACTTGAAATTGGGCCCATTTTGCCTTCGCCGTGGGTATGGAAGAAGCTGTCAGTGTGGGAGACATGTCTGCATTAACAGTCCGCAATTTTCGGCCCATGAGTGCTTCAGCAGGCGATTTCCAGTCTTCCAAAAAGTCATTCAGAGTGGCCCGGTAGACCAAAAAATCTCGGGGACTTCGCCAGATATCCCCTCTCCTTGAGACTTGAGCAGCGCCCGCTTGAAGGTGTCGACGAAGCGTTCTGCCTGGCCGTTTGACTGCGGTTGGTACGATGGCGAATGGACGTGATTGATTGCAGAACTCTTGGGAGCAGCTGGAGCTGAACTATGATCCATTGTCCGACACTAAAGTCTCCAGCATACCATGCTGGTTGAAGATCTGTAACAGGAGTCGCAGGTCACTGGTTGTAGTTGGTTGGATAATAGACACAATTTCTGGGCAATTGGAGAAAGCGCTGACCAAGATGAGGTATGTTACACCAGCTTAGTCAACATGCACCTGGGATTAGGGTCTTTCGGATCGAGGTCCGGTGGATTTCTTGCGGCATGCGGACATTGTGAGTGGTGTATGA
This sequence comes from Opisthorchis viverrini, assembly GCF_000715545.1. NCBI lineage: Eukaryota > Metazoa > Platyhelminthes > Trematoda > Opisthorchiida > Opisthorchiidae > Opisthorchis > Opisthorchis viverrini. Next base: position 73,338 of record NW_008751995.1, on the reverse strand, counting down.
CCTAGTCTGAGATATCGGGTTCCATGTTCGGCCATTAAGCGTAACTACGAGTAACTTCTTTCATCCGATATATTCCAGGATGCCTTAAATGAAACTGGTTCAGGACTGGAGGGAGTAAGTGGCGTGGCACGGCAGCACGTTCTCCAAACACGAGGCGGTTGCCAACAATAGACAGGGAATCCCGACGATAGAACAGAGGTTGGAGATTGTAGCCCAGGAATTTTGTCCGCCAACACGTTCTGAGGAAATGGATCGCCTGCTTCAGTGTCGGATCAGCCGAAGTTTCACGTTAGATATCCGGCACATCCACCGCTAAGGCACGGACTGTTTGGAGCAGATGCTGCCTGGTATTGATAGAGCAGCGATGAAGTAATCCTCTCCTGGGGCCATATGGTTGCCGATCAGACGTGAGAGCCGTTGGAGCTCAATTAAGATATGACTGAATAGTGTAGTGGCTTTTCAAAACCCGTATGTGATTAAGATGACATATTTGACTCTGGAAAAAACTTCTTGCACGAAGGAGCGACTTTTGATAATGTACTGTCAAGTATAAACCACTGTATAACAATCGATACCCACAACATGGCTAGATTGTCACGCCAAGTGCGTATCCCTTTATTTCATCCCCGGTGCTGGTGAACAAGGTCGTGGGAGACATCGTTGGCAGTGTTTCGCTGAACTGAACTGAATTTATGTAGTACTTTCTCGCAACTTCCTCACTATTAAAAAGTTATGCCACATAAGCATGGTGCGCGGTGCTTTTCCTTTCAGATAAATAAGAAGGGGCGCTATTCACTGAATCTCATCGACCTACATGATGCTCCGCGTTCTCCATAAAATCTGTGAAGTTTCGCGACAGGTATTCGTTTATTTCTCGGGACTTATATCATACCTCTAGCCGTTTAACTCACGCGTTTTCGGTTACGCGTCTAGTGCAGCTAATTACTCCAAACCAGTTTTCGCTAACGCAAGTGACGCTGTAAAAGACATACCATCAAACTGCACAATTCTTTGTGGAGGTAACTGGGTGGAAAACAATGCAACATCTTTTCAGGCTTTGGTGTTTGTGGTATCCCCGAAACCCTTTTGGACGCGCTTGGGAAAACAAAAATAAACAACTTGACGGTGGTCAGCAATAATGGTGCGATCGAAGATGTCGGCTTGGGAGTTTTAATTAAGAATAACCAGGTAAGTAAACTTACCGAACGTTTCAACAAAAGAACGAAGGCAACAAAGCATGTTTTCTGTGATTCGTTATCTTGGCTAATAGGTCACACATTTTCACGACTATAGTCAAAAATAACGTTCAGCGCTCAGACATAGAAATGTATCAGTGTAATAAAGTTGAATGAAAGATTTACCTACAAGGCATTCTATGGAACAGCAGTATTTGTAAACCCAATGAATTCAAGAGCTTCGCAACTTTCTATATTGCTCAAGATTGCGGGGCACATAGCGAGACTCGAGTTGCACAGACGACTGAAAATAGTCTGAATCTTACCAGAACTCTCTTGAGGTAACCCATGTATGTTAAACATGCTCTTTATTAGTGACTTGATGTGCTTCACTCGGCAAGCCAGAGTCCTAACCACCAACCCAGGGTCATTAGGTTCCTGACGGAACATATTACCAAGAAGGTTGCTGAAAACCCTTCGACAATCCTTATCCATTTTTGCCACTCTTGGAGCTCATTAGGTAGCTCGGTTCCCGGGTTTTTATCGATCTTATGTTCTACTTGAACCGGTGTCCGTGAACCACACTCATTTGCGCACTAATTTGGTGTGACCCGACTGAATTCCAGCTAGATCTCTGATTTGTGACGTTCTTCAACTGAATGTCCTGCGCAAGGTCTCCTCAAGTTTCAGTTGGTACGATATTCGATGTCTACCGTGACATGTCGAAAATCCCATCAACTGAAACATGAGGTCACTCTGCACAGGAAATTCACTCGAAGAACATCATAAACGAGAAACTTATCTGGATTTAGTGGAGTCTCCTATCAGGATCAAATTAATGTGCAAGGGAGTGCATTTCGCCATTAGGTTCCGTTCACACCGGATAAGGGCCTCGTCACCATTTGACGCCGGACCAAAGCATATGATTGCATGCATAGCTTGATTGACGGACGGGAACTGGAATTCAGATGCAAGTCAGCTGTTATGGGTCATGAGTCTTCTGTTCGGTAAATGGATTTCCTTTGAATGAATCCTCAATGGAACACGCTTCTTCTGAGCTGACTATACTTCTCTTTTCTCTTTTATGAGGCTTTGTAGTTTTGAATATGAATCGTTCAAGATATCTGGTGTGAAGTTCGAACGAAGTTCTTCCCAGTCAGAAGCACGCGCATTGGCCTGTACGTCATGTGGACCCTGTTTGACTCAACTATACTATCACAGGGTAATTCGCGTTGCCATTACGTCAGTTAAGTAACTTCTGGTTTAGTGTGTAATGCACCGCTAAATGGTCAACAGCAGTGCACTCGGTTCTTGGTATTATCTCTGATATCGTGATGGTCTCTACAGAGGGTCTTTATTTTTCTGTGAAATCAACCCGTACCCAATATAGTCTGTGTTTGTGCTTGATAGTTCGTTCATTTTGCTACGATTTTCCCACCGCGCACATCATGTGGTCATATTGCTCCTTCTGATGTAACCTTACAAAGAACTGTACCCTCTTCACGTTACTCAAGGCTTTTTCTACGACGAGAAAGCTATGTGCCAGTAGCCGGATCATATGAAGCTGTGAAACAGCAATGCATGCAGAGGTTTCTTATTGGCCACCATTCATCATATTGATACTATCCATCGATTAAAGTAACCTGTGGAAAAGCGGATGCAGGTATGTAAGGCTGAGATGGACCAAGTGGTTAGAGCCCGAATTTACTGACCGGAAGGTTCGTGGTTCGAACCCGACCTCTGCCTCTCTACTTCCCTTGTCTAGGTTTGGGCAACCTGGCAGTATCCCAGCCCTCGTGCTTTTTTTCTTGTGGCATGGTAGCTAGGCACCCAAAGGGTGCTACAGCTGAACGACTTCCTATTTTTTTCAAGGCCGAAAATGAGAAGCATGGTAGGGTAGGTAGGTCGACCGAATGAGGTGCCTCTTGATGCTGTACTCTTGATACTCTACTCATTCCGTCAACTGTATGCGTTTTCACTTTATCTGTTCTCATTTCATCCTATTCTAAAGTTTGAAATGTCCCTTGTTTTCTTCTATCTTTGCAACAGGTAAGCCGAATGATTTCCTCGTATATTGGGGAAAATCGAGACTTCGAGGATAAGTACCTTCATGGTGGAATCGAGGTGGAATTCAACCCCAGGGCACACTNACGGGCCGGTGGAGCAGGCATTCCTGCTTTCTACACGCGTACAGGTTATGGAACTGTGATTCACAAAGGCAAATGTCCCATCAAGAACGACCGAGCTGGCAATCCTGTTTTGCATAGTGAAGCTAAAGAGGTACGCTGTTGGTCCACATTCTGATACACTCCTTTTCTGACTGTGATTTAGTCCAAGAGCTCAGAGCGTCGATGAGGATGTGTGAGTTCCGTACCGCCCTTAACACTTTTCACACTAAATTGTGTCGTTCATAGATTTACGCGGGATGATGAAGCCAGTGAACTAGTCTCAAAGAATCTAATCACGTTTGCTAATTTGCGTCACTCGTGGCATCAAAAATAGATACCACTGGGTCTCAAGGGTCTCACGTAACAGGCTACAGTAAGGGCTCTAATGCTAATGGTTATGAGACGTAGCCTCTGCTTGCAGATGGTTCGAAACACCTGCGGGTTTCTGATCTCAGAACCGTTGTTGGTATCGGATGGCGTCAATGAACTCGTGATTTGAAAACGGGTTTTTGGTTGTGCAGCAGGTACTTCGGTCGCGGTACTTCAGCTGCAGTGACTCGGCCATGTACTACGCGTGCCAAGATATCGCTTACCCAGGTGAGTGTTGTTTTCTATGCCTCCTTCGGAATAGTTTAAACTGCGAGATAGACAACGTGTGACTTGGCAGACAGGTGTATAAGAGAATACAAGGGGTTAAGGTATTGTTGGTGCGGTCTGCCTTCCAGGATGGAGCCCCGGTCAACCTCCTGCGCTTAGCTGGAAACTTGCAAGAATTCGCGGCTGATCGGTATCAGCTTCTCTTCGGATTGTCTGAGTGAACGCTTGAAGGTGTAGTTACCTCAGAGTGCTTATGATAGGAGGTTCCCTCCTCAGTTTAAGGCTTTAAGTACAATTAAACAAACTTTGTGCCCGTACGGCAGTAAAGTTGTTGCTGTCTTTGATAAGGATAATTGTGAACGTTATTTGTCCGGGTTTGGTTAGTTAGTTTTGGACCTACTCATGATCAACAACTTGCTTTGTGGAGACAGCCATCTCGGTGGACAACTATGTGTTGTAACTGGTTCTTCTGCTATTTAAAAGTAGCCTGTGACCAGCTTAGCTTATTTCTGGCGAATATTACCATAGCTTTTTGTAAGCTATTTCGAGAAGTGTGGATTTGCGGATTCCCTGTGACATAGGTAGTGACTGTAGTTTGGAAAAGCAACTAGATCGTTCGGGTTTCGGCGAACTAAGTGGCACTACAGGTTAACTTTGCGTAGGCGAATGGCTATCCTAGTCAAGGAAATACACAGCATTCTGCGAGTGACCAGAAACTAACTCAGTCATGATGGCTCCGATGTTGTGCTACTATCCAACTGGTAGTCGTAGGCGTTGCTGTCCGGCCCATCGCGTCACCGGAATCCATGGTCTTCGTTTTGTATTGGCGTCACACCGTTTGCTCTCTGTGTGTACGCTTTGACGGCTGCCGACTGCAGTATTTGGCGCTGACTTACTCCATGAGCCCGACGAATTGGGTAGTTCTCACCTCACAGCAATGTAGATCCCTGTTAATGCTCTGAATGCCTGTTAACGCTTTAATGTAGTCCAAAGATTGACTAAATAAACAAAAAAGCGATGAGTACTAACAAGGGGCATTTTTGTTAAACGAAATGATTGCAGTATGCACATAGGGAAAGGGAGGTTTATCGTGTTGTGGGCACAAGTTTGAAGAATCTATTGTGAATCCGGACGCAGGTTTCTTGTTTCTTTCGCCGTTGTAGCATCTACACATATTTCCTGATTGTCCATGGCTTGCGCGACTAGACGCCGAGTTGGGTGGCGTGCGTAGTGTTTTTGTTGCAGCGTTTTGAACTGGATTCGGCTTTCTTATATGTAGGCGGTGTGTGGGTGTGTGCATGGCCTTTTTCAACTCGTACCCGACAGTCGAAGGTCGAATGAATTACTTTTGTGTGGCATGCTTTGTACGTGTAGGACAACAAAACGAGTTTCTTTGTCCAGCGAGTGCCTGTTTGAACTGTTTCGTGGAGTATGTGGGTGAAGGAATACCTATAAGCCCTGGATCAAGTAGTGTAGACGAGCATAACTTATCACATTCTAGCTCTTTGTGCGAAGGCGTGCTGCCTGTCTTTGAAACATATGCACAGGTGGTACATCATAATTGGTTTGTATATATTCACATGTAGTGCTTCGCGCACACCACTGGCGCTGATAGAGGTGTTAGCCACTAGTTCCCTCAGCAAGCACATAGCATTTTCCACGGTCACGGATGTAATATTTTCGATCTCGAGTGACACTGACTAAAGGAGCGTTCTCTTCACATGAACAGAACTGCAGTCTATTCGGGTCTGTTTGACAATGGCGTATCGCTGGTTACTGTCGTGGGTAGAAAGGGAGAAGTTTAGTCTATAGACAATCTTTCCGGAGAGCGCAAAAGATGTATTGCAGCTAAACAGTTCAGTTAGGGACGGCCGCAAGCAACTTTTAGGCCAATCCTCCAGTGTAAGGTTCTGGAAAACCTAAGAATTTAATATGAAGATTGTGCAATGAAGATTACCAGTACCAACAGAAATGCCAATGTGAAGCTATCTCTCATGACCGTTGGAATGAAGAATTCCCTCAGAGTTTGTTCAGTTCGTCTAATGTGGACTGTCAGTGGTTGGGTTCAGAACTTAACCCGATAGCTCACTTGTGAAACGACAAAATGTAAATTAATTGAATACTGAATGCCAGAATAGCCATCATTACGCAAATATTTTAACTTAACAGCCACTACATTACCGAATCCACCTTCCTCGTTTTGCAGACCCGAGTATTCAATGGGTTGGAATACATTATGGAAACAGCCATCACTGGCGATTTCGCCTTAGTTCATGCATGGAAGGCAGACAGAGCGGGCAACCTAATATTTCGGTGAGATATTTTTAAATATTGGCTCGTCTAATTGAATAGTTTTTTTGTCCTCCGTGAAAATGTCCGAATCAGGTTACCTTCATGATGCAGTGACCCTTCATGACCTTTCTGTCGAATGACGCAATCTGTGTGAACCCAAACGCAAAAGTGACCGCTACGTGAAGTGGGTTTTTCAAAAGCTTTATCCAAGTTGGCTGCTGGGATTTCTGCTCTCCGAAGGGTGGTTGAACTCACGTGACTAAATAGTAGCTAAATAGTACGTGCCTGCCAGAGACAAAACGGCCGAACTGAAGTATCACACGAATCTCTGTGTGTATGGACACTTAATGCTGGCCCTACTACAACGGCCAGGTATACGACTTTGCTTGGAGTGACCATACTCACGATGCATTCACGGTTTAAAATCCTGTCTTTCCTAGAACTACGGCAGCCCGCACTGTCTGTCTGTGAATCCAGTTCTTCAACAGAGAGTGGTTAGATCGTGAATTTACTGACCGGAAGGTCCGTGGTTGAAACCCAACCTCTGCATCTTGACTTTCCCTGCCTGGGTTTGGTTAACCTAGCGGTATCCCAGCCTTCGTGCTTCCTTCGGGTGGCATGACAGCTAGGCACGGAAAAATGTTATAGCTGAGCGATTTTTTATTGTTATTATTGTCTTCAACAAAGTCCATCTTAAAGGAGTTTTTTTGCGATGAGCTGCTGAGCGTGGTTGGTGCAATATCAAGTAACAATTGTAAATTGATGTTCGAATGATGATCAACACCTCTCAAGTAGACTTTTTGCTGATATAGCACTAGTTAGAGATTGTAGGTCATTTCGAGGATTTCTTACTCCTTATTCCTTCGGAGAGAAGCTTCATTTTGTTGCTTTCCGAGTTTTACAGGACTGGGTGTTTCGCTGAAAAACAGTGTCAGTGTCAGATAAGTGAATCGCACGGAATGTCAGTCTTTACGATATTGGAAACAATTCTATCACCAAGGGCATGCCGACGATACGATCGCCTCCTGTCTACACAGATCTTCATTCTGTGACAGCAACAGATTCAGTAAATTGTCCCACCTTACCGTTTACGAGCCTGTACACGGTGTGAAACACAGCTACCGGATCAGTACAATAGCTCATTTCGAGGAGTTGACGAACTATCGATGTAGCCGATATGAGTCGTGCACTTGCCCCATAATTTGAGTTTGTATTCGGCCGGAATCGTTCACACACTGTTTCAAAGTCGGGGAAAATTCTGATCTTGGGACTGAACAGATCCAATTCTTTTTTGGCCGAATTGTGCTGTGTTCCTCCCAAATCCTGACGGTACCCATTTGTGGCGAGGAAGTCGTGTTTCACTTTTCGGTTGCCACTCTCTCCTCGAAGTAGAAAGTCTCTTGGCGTACAAAGGCCATTATATACAGCCACCCCGCCGCAGCTACAGCATACATTATTCTTTTCCTTTTAGGAAACCGAGTCGGTTCGTTTTGACTGGAGCATCTCGATTTTGCTTCCAGTGCACAAGAAAAGCGGAAATTTAGTGTGTAAAAAGTGTCGTCTCAGTAGTAGCGCTTTTACTGTCTCGAACGATTTTCCGAATTACGCAAAGGTGAAACTCGACCCACTCAGAGTAACTTCCGCCCTGAGAGAAGTTTGTGGATCGGATATCTGCCTTGAATCGAATTCCAGGATATCTGGTTAATTTCCAGCGGCAAACGATAGCCCGTTTAATTGACTTTCACGTGGCATTCATTTATCTTCATCCTTGGCTACTCTACATTATCTTTGCTGATATCGCACCGTACCGTCAGTGCACATCAATGCTTATAAAGAAAGTTCCTATTCAAGTTTATGGCACAGACCTCAGTCTAATCTTGTTTTCGGCATGAGACAAGCATGCCCTCATTCACGAGAAAACTACGAACCTCAAAAGAGTATTTATCGGAAACTTCATTGTCTTGGTTGGCATATTTTCGTAGCACTCTAACACCACATGGGCCTTCTGTCTCGTTGGCTTTATCAGCTCATGTGAGACATTAATTGACCTAACCCTCTACTTAATGACATCTGCATATGTATCTACCAACTTTTCATCCCACTTTCATATGCAGAAAGATTGCCACATTTGTCCGCTTCAAATGCGTGACGCTCACTTTTCATGCAACAGTGTGAATGAATTGTTTCCTACGGTTTGAAGAATCTCCATGAAAGTAGCCGCTTCTGATGGAGAGTCCACAACAGAATTCCCGCGTCATCCAAGACTTTGCTTGCGATTCATTGGTTTGGGGATCATCCCCATCAGAAGCTAACTGTGTCTTCCTTATGATGGTTTCCAACCCTTGAGGTCCCATAAATCATGAGATTGGGTGTTGTTTTTTCTATAAGAACTAGTTTTCCCTTCTCCACTGAGCAGGAACGTATTACCTTTTGATTTTCTTGTGAGAGGGTTGTGGCAGTTTTCTATCCCCAAGGAAACTCCGAAGTATACCGATTCATTTTATAAACTTGATTTTTGCATCATGAGACCGTACGAACCATATCGCGAGTATTTTTATAGACTCGGGTGTTCAAATTCGCACCGCGTGCGTAATGAACTATTTCCTTTATGTAAAACCCAATGAGTTACCGTCCGAGACTTTATCCGATCCTTTCTTTTCATACCTTTAAATGCGTGTTTTAACTGATTTGCTTCATGGAACATTGCTGTGTGTATCCTGGAGTAAGTGGTCATCTAAGTTAAAGCAGATGTACCTGAGCTGGAACCGATTGTGTAAATTAATGGTATGCCAGTCATGTTTTGTTCGTTCAGTGTGACAGCTGACTGGCGAATCCGGGTAAATCAGCTAGTTCCACGGCCATAGAGCGTCAGTCGTCAGTTCGAAAATTTTGGAAAGATTTCGTGCCGTCTCTGGAGGAACAGTGTGTCAGGATGAAATACGGTAGCATCCCACACACAAATAGCTCCAAATTGAGGTTGCAAAAAGTAAAGAAAATACTGATGGATACTCTTCATCCACAACAGGATTTAGTTTTACTGTTTTTCAGGATTATCGAATACCTAAAACCCGATTCCGGTACACGAACTTATTTCTTATAACCAAATACATGCTTTGTATTTGCCTGTTTTCTGTTACTCTTATTGTGAAGGAAAACCGCTCGAAACTTTAACAGCGAAATGGCCAAGGCTGGCAAAGTAACGATAGTTGAAGTGGAGGAACTTGTTCCGATTGGAGAGTTGGACCCGAATCACGTCCACGTGCCCGGAATTTATGTCGATAGGATTGTGGCCAACGTTCCGAAAAGTTGGCGAATCGAACGCCGCACAACCTACCAGCCTCCACCAACCAACGAGACGTTTACAAGCGAGTGCGTCTTTGCGTGTCCATTTTTGTACCCTCTCGTATTCGGCGGTCATCAGTTAGGTTGACGTGATCGTCGGTAGGAATTCTAACTCAGTTTTTCAGTTTTTGCTTCGGTCTCACTAAATCAGCCCTTTTGAATCACGTTGCTTATTGCTGTTGGTGATCACACTTGTTCGCTCCTCACCCGTACAGTTCCTTTATGGAGTCACAATCACATCAAGCAACGACGGAATAGTTCACATTTCTTCACAGAAATGAGTGTAAGTCATTTGTATGTGCTGGGTGAGTCCCAGTTATCAGAGGGTTGGCCGGTTTCAACAATTTGTACATCTCCAATACGCACGTCAAGTCTTCGTCCCTTAACATTTGTTGTTGGCTGTGCTACCTGACATAGTTAATCGGTGTTGAGGCCGTTTTCGATAAGTTCGGCGTGTATTATCCATTCTTACTCACTCTACCGGCAACTCACTCTTTTGTGTGTTCCTCTGGTTACTACCTCGGGGTCGCCGTGAAGAAAGAGTAGTTCATTCGATTCCTAGTCCCGGGGTGTACAGTCCTTGACCCAGGTGATGGTAACAAGTTTCGAACAGTAGTAGGAATTTCACATTGATCTTTTACACGTCAAAAGTTAAGTAGGTAGCAGCAAACGTTCTGTCTGCAACCAACGGCTTATGGAACCATAATTTCGGTTTTCATAAAGGAAACTACGCACCAGGTTGCTGAAAACTCTTCAGCAACCTTGTGAGTAGTTCTCTTTGTGAAAATGTACTGCGATATCGCGAATGTCGTGCCAACTGAAACATGAGGCGACCTGTGTGCAGCACATTCAATTGTAGAATAGTATAAACGAGAAATTCAGTTGAGTCTCGTGAAAACCAAATTGATTTTCAAATGAGTGTATTTCTCGCAATTTCGATTGTTCACCATCATCTTCCTCAGCCATAAACCATATATGGCTCGTTTTTTTGCCGTCACATTCTAATTTATTCGCGTTGTACTTTAGGGGCTTGGTGGATGATTTATTCTGTCGTCCCCCCAAGAATGTGTGCATTCGTGGACATGTTTATTTTTCGGGAATCCGTATTACTGATTTTGTGAGTTGTATGTAGCCTTCGCTTAGATTAATGGAAGTGCCCTGATTTGGTACCTGTAATGCATGAGTTAAAACGGATTGTCAAGGCCGAAACTACCTGTCAGCTGGTCATGCTTTTTTGTGATCTTACTTTGGTTGATGGAATATGCATTCCTCTGCGTCTACCTGTAATGTGTGTGGTTGAGAGGAGGGGACCTTTTCTTTCTTGGCATCGGAAAGCTGCATGTGTGGAATGTATAGGTATGTGGTGCATTGATCTATTTGGCGGAATTTGCATATTCTACTTAGAGCCGATAAAGCGCTAATGGTTCATGAAGTCGCTAACGTTGCATTTGAATGGCAGATCCAGATGAGCTTCAAAAATGTATTGCATATTGTGCTTCTCAAACAAACATGCAAAGGTTGACATATTGTAAAGTTAGGCCAATATTCAAGGAATCCTTGCCATAAGACTCAACTTAAACTAATCCTCCTCAAGGGGTTGCTTATTGGCAACTTGTGAACAAGTCTCCTATATCTTTCAAAAAGATAATTTATTTGATTACCTGTTGAAAATTACCTTGTAAATGATTTGTTAAAAATCCCAACAGACAATCAAAAAGGTGATCTCGACAGGCGTCGTTTGTTTGGGATGGGGAATAATACTTTCCAAGGTTAGCAAACCTTGATGATATACTGAGATAGGCCGTGGAGCAGTGCGTCCAGTCATCCGCTTTATCAGTGTCACACAACCCATTTTCTCTCTTACTTATCCTCGAAAATTCATGTTCAGGAGCAAGTAAGCCACTGTTCGCTTACAACGGAGTTACTTTAAACTAGTATGGAATGTGGCCAAATAGATTTATGGTGCGTACTTCCCATCACATGACGTAATTACTTCCGATCAACTTTAATCCGTGAATTAACCTACGACGTGTTGAATTCGGTTGCTGACCACTTCAGTTGTTACGAAATCGCCCACGTGTGCGTACTTCATATAAAAACATGCAATGAAAAATAAACGCTAATACATACTGTCCTCGGCACGACATATGTTTTCTGATGGCCCATGCGTTGACGCTCAGTTTCAGGGTTTGGATACCGGATCTCATCCCAGAGTTTGGCACAATTTGTTCCATCTCTTTATGTGACACAATAACCGCGATTGACCTCATGGTATAGTTCGGGCGCTTCTTCTTCCGAGTCATCTTGACAATAAAGCTGGCTTCCCGGTGTAGTTCCCGGTTTGACTATCCATGTTTTGGATAATCGGACACAGTCGTAAGAATAGTTTGTTCTTTGTTTACTCGATTATCTTCTTCACATATTCTCATACTTCACTGAACTGTGTTTGTCTGTTGAGAGGGCTGGAGAGATCTCCGTAACTCATCTATATGTTTCATCATACGTCATGAAGGAGTAAAAGTTAGAATACACAAAGATCTTTATGAGCGAGATATATCCAAACGCATTTGACAAGAAGTTAAGCTTCAATGCAAACATATTTTAACTATGTAGTTATGCTTTGGAATATCATGTTTTTGTACATCGGTTATGTTTCCTGAATAATACTGTCTTCTTTAGGTTGTCCCAATTGTTGATTTCCATAATGATTTACCATGAATGCTATAACATCTACACGTTTTTCAAAAGTAAGGAGGACGTTATTTCTAGTGGACGTCCATTCATTGTTCGAATTCCAGTCCTCGAAAGGCTGGTCGGTGGCGCATCGTTCGACGGGCAGCGTTGGAGATACAGAATGACTCGTACGTTAACTTGGGCATCGGAATCCCCACATTAATACCTGGACTCATCCCCAAAGATATGACGGTTCATATACATTCGGAAAACGGCATGATCGGTGTAGGACCTTATCCCCATGAACACGAACTCGACCCCGATCTGATCAATGCAGGCAAAGAATCAATCACGGAACTACCTGGCGCATCTTACTTCTCGTCCTGCGAAAGCTTTGAGGTTGTTCGTGGGTGAGTTGGTGTATGGGATGTTTCCCTTGATGTACTGATGAGTTACACGAAACTTTTAAAACTGACTCGTTTTGCCTGTTATCCGGAGGGGATTAGTAGGCTCCTCAAGTAGATCGTAGCTACTTGTTCATCCGTAAATCGAGTAACGGCTTATTGTATGTACGGGGTTATACACAACACACTGTGCATGTTTTTTGTTTGTTTGTCGTTTTCAATGGGGAACTTTCGTGATATTTGTTTTCTTCCTTTCAGTCTGTTTTGTAAGTATTGAAAAGCATGTGAGATTCCTCATTTTTGGGTCGGACTGACTGACGTTGGTGCACAATATATGTTCCTCCCCACCGAGTTACTCTAGCTGACTCTGGCTCATGACCGGGTTTCGATCTATTTATGCACAATATAGCTGTGTTTTCCCTATCGTTTTAGTCCGTTTTTGTCCGAATTTTGACTACGTAAAATAATTCCGCACGCGCATTTTCTGATATTTTCATTGACCTCGTTCTGCATGTTTGGGCTGAAGTTCTTTTTGGCTTGCGCCACCTAATGCGCTACACGAATTTGAACAGTGCGGTAACAGAACACTTCACTACTCAACAATTTCGTGAACCCTGGTAACTTTAAACAGAAAGTAGACTATCGAAATCAAACTGACAGGAGAATGCATGCTCACTGGTGTCAGGAGCCGATGTCTTCTGCAATATTCTGATTTGTTCATGCAACTAATGCTCTTTATCCATCCATCCATCAATCAATCAAACAATCAATCGATCAACCAGTCAGTCAATCAAACATCAGTTTACCAGCTATAAACCGTGTATAGACACACTGGTTCCAGCTGCTACAGTTCGATCACCGGAAAGTGGGAGAGTTCGGGAGATACGGCCAAGCCTTGGAGGCGATGACATGCTCAGTTAGTCTAAGCATTGAAGGCGATAACCTTGATGTATGAGCGCCACCGATTTTGGGAGTGGGTCATTTCTGCCAGTGCCACTAGAAGCAGGATGGCTGAGATACTGCCAGGCTGCCCAGTCCTAGACAGGGGAAGTCGACACGCAGAGATCGGGCTCGAACCACGTACCTTCCGGTCAGTAAATTCGTACCCCAACTACTTGGGCCATCTCGTCAGTGCCACTAACCATTGGTGAGTTGAGTGCTAGGGTTCCCATCTATGGAGGTGGAAGTTGCCGACTCGACTAAGATTACTGGTTAGTGTTTTAATGCTTCGTTGCCAGGTTATAAGCTGTCCACCTCTCGGTCGATTCCACTCAGCACAGAGCTGGGCGAAAATAGCTCTGCGGGGCAAACGGTCTTGTGGCATGCAGAGTGCATGTCCTAACCAGCTTAACCTTTGAAGAGTGGGTAATCGCGGGAGATTTCCTTCCTCTTAGGACTGTCTGGCATACCTCAGCATTACTAATCCACCGAACCGACCAATACTCCGGAGCACCGATGGTCAAGCACTGACATTTTTCGTATATCCTCTGCACGTGAAGGCCACGTCTCTGATCCATAGGACAATATGGATTACACCACCGCAGTGTAAACTCTGCCGTTGACAGACAAACTCACGTCACTTCGGCATCCTAGATGTCCGGGGTCGCCAAAAGCTGTCCTGACCTTCCCGATTCGAGAAGTAATCTTATCTCCAGCCGGTTCATCGGAACGTATACAACTGCCTGGGTAAACGGATTTCTCTACCCCGTCGATTGACTCGTCTACAAGGATGAGGTTTGGCTTTGATTTCATTCAGTCTTGTAGCAGCACTTTAAAATTCTCAGATGTCAAGCGAACGCCAAACCGCGCGGCAGAGTTCGTTAGGTTATTTAAAATGGTATGTATTTGAGAAGCATGTGAACCAAGAAAAGCAATATCGTCCGCATACTCATTGTCTATTAGGGAACGTCCTAGGAACATTTCAACACCTGAGGTTTCGGATCCAGGCAGGGAAATTTCAAGCAGCACACCAATAATAGAGTTGAAAGAGAAACGTGAGAAAGGGCAGTCTTGTCTTACAGCACTGAACGTGGTAAACTAAAGCAAAAGGATGTCATAAACTCGTACGCGCTCAAAGAAGTTCGCATATAGAGCCCTCATGAGGAATATAAATTTGGAGTGAACATCTTTGATCGCCATACACCGCCATCTGACGATTGACAGATTCAAAAGCAGCTTTCAATGTTAGACGAGTGGTGCTATTGAAGAACTTTGTCATGGTAGAGATATCTTCGGTGTAGCCTCGATCAGGGCGAAACCCAGTTTGGTCCTCATGAGTCTGCCTCTCCGGGTAGTCGATCAAACTGCACAAAATGATCCGACGACGATTTTCGCATGACTTTCTTGCGCCCTTTCTGAAGACTGTGATGACCGTCGAGGATCTCCATTTGACTGGTACTGTTTTCGTCGTTTTGTTGTCAGACTGTTCACCAGGGTATCGTCACCTTTGTTGATGAATGTGGGATATAAGCCATCCGCGCCAGGAGCCTCATCACGCTTGAGGATCGATATCTCACGTTGGATTTCGATTGGTGATATCGGGTTGGTTTCGATGTCCTATTCGGGCCCGCTGGGTTCTGTTAAAGGTGACTAGCTGGACTGTTCCTTGAAGTGCTCAGCCCACCGCTCAGGAGGATGATTGAGGGAGCAAATTGCCATCTCGTGTTCTTCACATATGTTTTCACTGACAACTTTCTTTTGACTGAATGATCGTATCAGTTGACACAAGGCGCGTCTTTTGCTTGAAGTGAAAGCCTTGTCCAACTCCTGAGCCTTCGAAATTAATCAGCACTCTTTGTCATTCTTTTGAGGGAACTGCGTGCGCTATCATAGTCGCTAGTTGTTGGTATGGTCTTTCTGGCGATGATATTTAGTGTTCATTTAGTCGAATCAGATGCCTGGACAAGCAGCTTTGAAGGCTGAGTGCATAGCTTTTTCAACTAGCCCTAATCAATATTATCATCTGCTTGACTTGACCCATGGTCTGTCGTTATGTGACCACCGGATTTATGACCACCAGCCATCTACGTGTGACCAGGTCTGATCGACGTTGGGGAACAGGAACATGCAAATTTGGCTCCGCCATCCTCAAGACAATCCACTTGTTCAAACAGGTGATCGGATGTCTGAACTTTGATATCTGTCATGCGTTCTCTTCTCTATGTGATTTAGATTATTTCACTCCTGTTGGAGGTTGAACGGAGTGAACGAAACATTTTGAAATAAAATCCCGCTCCAAAAAATTTTGTACTCCTTTTAAAATAGCTGGTGTTTCATGTGCAGGTAATTACTATGGGGTGGCATTTTGCATACCTTTTGATCCATCGAGTTATGCTGGGGGGTTCACGTTGACAACCTAGTTGTTAACCTGGTTGTCATACGGGGTTAATTATCGAATAGAGCTCTGACGAACAGTTTCCTAGTCGCTCAACTTTCGAGCGGTAGTATACCGCCTCCTTGTGGTCAGACTTTTAAGCCAAAGGTTCTGGTTTAGGGCCATGATTACTCTCCTGCCTGGATACAAGAGCCCTGACAATATCCCAGTCCGCGTTTAATTATGAACTTTCCATTAGGAATATTGTCATGCCACATCGACCGCCACACAGTTTCACCAGCTGAATCGCATTAATTGCTTCATACACTAGGGTTGGTGGGTGAAAAATGTTACTGCTGGTGCGTCGTTTCCTACTCCTCTACTCATTCCTCATTTTCTATCTCAACTTATTGTGAATACGTTCACTGCAGTTCGAAACGCCAGAACTGACAACTTCGTTCATATTCCACTACGACTAGTGCATCCTTCTGTACCCCAAATACCTCGAAGTCAAATTTGAAACCCTGATCTATTTAGTTACCTTTAATGTGTAGACTGAGCGACAGGCAGGCCAACAAGCTGCTGTTGCTCGTGCACTGGATCTCCTTGTTGCACTGTATGCTGTCTGTCAGAGAAACCAGACCTCAGTACGCAAGTACGGTAACTGAACCGACCGTCATGTTGTCCTCTAATGACCTCTGGATGCGCACGTCTGGTAACCTGAAGGACGTTGCGGATGGATATATCGTGGTGAGCATTTTGCTGGACAGTCGAGTCTCAACACTTCGGCTTGACTTGATGTCCACTGGCGGTCGCTTCTGATGTTTGTTTGGCAGTGTATACAAAAATACCTCTCGAAGGGGAACATACGGTCTTCCTGTTTGTTGTATCAATCGATCGAGCACTCGATGAGCGTGATGGAAAAGAGAAGTGGGTTTTCGGTAGTCTTTCTGACTTCAGATATTGCGCGCGCCATCCTGGATGCGAACGTCTGCTTAGGCACTATATGTCCAGACTGTTACTCAAATGTTGATTCTACATACCTACCTTCCGTGAAGTGCCCTGTTGCCAAAGCACCGCCTGTGAATGGGTCCATCCACCCCATGTTCGCTAAGCGGTATAGTTGTATGTTATTAAGGATCAAACTGATTACGTGTAGTATCTGTCGCGATCATTGCAAACGTGGCGCATTCGTCAACTAACGTCTTTTTGACGGCAGGTATCAGTTTGACTTTTTCTACCTGATTTTCGTACTTTTGATCAATCCTCTACCTAAGGTCATTCACGATGGCTGAAATATCAAAATGTCATTTTGAATAAATGCACTACGAATTTGGTGCGAATATTAAAAAACACTGTCATTTCGCCATCTGATTGTTCAGTTCTTGAATTGTGCTCAAACGCTTCATGGCCACAGTCCGCGCTCTCATGAGCCAATATTAGAGAAGAAACACACCATACTTGCATTGTAATAATTCATGTTGCAGGATTAGACCAGTTTTACCGCATATAAGCTGCTGTTAATCGACTTCCATTCCAGGAGTTCGGCTTTGGTACGTTCACATCCAAAATAACGAAGTTAGGCTTTTGTTCCGTTTGGTTTACTGCACTGAAGACTTTCTCCAGTAAGTATGAGATTCGGAGGGCCATGATAAAAATTTTCACTGTCCTCAGAATCTGAGATAGCGTTGAGTAGTTTTTTTCTTTAGCCGAAAAGTCGTTCAAGGTCGTTTGTACTTGGCCAGTTCCTATTCTAATTTGATCCAGTGCAGTCGTGTCGTTCGTACAGATATCTACCATGGTACTCGTGATCATGTTTCATGCTAACCTACCGTAGGTACTCACTATTGTCAAAAATATTTGTCGCTCCTCACTTCGTACACTTGACGAACTTCATGCTCTGCGGGAGATGGCATGCCTTCTGTCATTTTCCGGTTGAATTTTACCCATCATTGTCGGGTGAGGTTCGTTAGGGACGCTTTCCCAGTCCCGTCAATGGTGCCTCAATTCGACATGATCCTCGAATGCATTCATTTCAATGCTGCCTAAAATGGAAATAACATTCCTACTCTTGGTCGTTTTCCTTAGGGATCCAACCGTCCCTTTTTCTTCCTACACCTTCTCCCAATATGTATTATCGCTGTGTAGTTGTCAGTGATCACGATGATGATGGCGAACTCGTTTCTCTCGCCGTCCTTCAAACTCCAATTGTCCCGTCAACACTGTACTGATGATGTTTCCTCGAACTGGTGACCAGATGTTTGCAAACCATTATCAAGCTTAGCCAAAGGGCTAACAACTAACCTAGTGAGGTTTCTGGAGACGCAGGTACTGCATGATTTCCGTGCCACGTGGTGTACTGCATGTGGGCAAGTGGTCATCGATATACCGTCAAGTGTCTTCGTCTTCACACCGAATATAGCTGCATCATTATATGCCCGCGTTTCGGACTTCACGGATTACATATGAAATACACCGAGATATCCGGATTTTGAAGTCAGATACCATTCAACTGCTATGATATTCCATAATAGAGAAGGATACTCTTGGTGGTTAGGAATCGCTAGTTCAAACCGAACAGGGTAGCAGAAGTGTTTTTTCGTTATCCCACACCGCCGTCACCGAGGGAGTGTATGTTTACTCGAAACACCCATTTAGTATGTGAAAGGTATTCGCCCCACTACCACTTTTCTAATTCTGTTCATGCCAATTGATTGATGCGAATTTGTGATATAATCTATTTCTGTTCGGAAAGAAGTCAATAGCTTGCTTCCGGTTTGTCTGCGAACACTTTGGATTTTGTCTAACCTTAAATTCTTCAAATTTCAGAGGCCATATTGATGTCAGCTTTCTCGGAGCGTTTCAAGTTTCTGCCAAGGGCGATATGGCCAATTGGGTGGTACCTGTAAGTTCCGTGTACTACTTCGTTTGCTTTTTCCTTTTGTACGTCCATATGCAGACTGTCTTTCATGCAACCGGTTAGCCTTCGAGAACAGGGACGGTATGGTCTTCGTTTCAGAATTTCGTCTAATACTTATTTGTTCTACTCATTGCGCTGGATGTTTTCCATCATAACTGGAGATATTCGCAGGTCGTTGAGGGGTAGCCGGTGAAACTTCCTGGGATTACACATGATGTCTTGCGAGCGCTGTTCTATTTCATGTTGCTGGGCTCTCGGTTAAGGAATTGTAATAAAGAAATAACAAATAAGCGCTTGATATTGCGTGTGCCCGCGTCCCATAACAGCCTGCTAAACGTCATCCAATGTGCGGTCGGACTCAGTCTGCTGGAAGCGAACTGGAATTCTTCCCTTTCTACCAGACTCAACGGTATTAGTCAGCAGATTTGGCCTCGTTACAATAAACATCTCAGCTCGCCGCTTTTTTCCTATGCACTACGCCACCCACTCTTACTCACACTAGAGAGGTTTGGCATGAATGGATCTTGGCTTCTTCCTGGTTGCCTAAGCACCTATGACCAGTAGAAGATAGTTGTAAATCCGGTCAATTGTTTGTCTCAAAATATCTATCGTGAGGAGCATATTTTTGTTAGTTCAGCGGAACATCTGTCTAATAGCTGAAAAAGTTTATGCTAATCTTATTCAGATAGTAATTAGGACACTTCTAATAGCTGTGCTGCATACTGCGGAATCGTTGCATTGACACAATACCAAATTATCCTTGTATGAGTCAATATTGAACGTTGATTGGACCAAGTAGCACTGGTGATTCCTTCTTTGGTCGTTCAAATGGATTGTAGCACACAAACGTATTGATATTATATCCAATCGAACCGTGAGCTCGAAATGTTTAGGTGGTTGAAGCGCGGATTTACTGACCGGAAGTTTCGTGGTTCAAACCGAACCTCTATATCTCGACTGTCCCTATTTAAATTTGGTCAACTTGGCAGTATCTCAGCCGTCATGCTTCCTTGAGCGGCATGGCAGGTAAGCACCGAAAGGGTGTAACAGCTGAACGATTATTGTTATATAACCGTCGGACTAAATTTATGCGTAACAAGGCGACAAAGTGAAACTTTTAATGATGAAGCATACTTTTTGGTTATGGTGTATGACATGACTCTTCATCACTATATGGGCAAGGGACGTCACTCGACCCATTTTGATATGGGTATTAGATTGGTGCCTAATCCAGCAGTTTTATCAGCCTTTTATGGAATTCTAATTGCAGAAATTTCGCATATCCATTACTCTATTCCGGTTGTTGATCTGACGGGAAAGCCTTCGATCCATTTTTTTCATCTTCCTCTGTTTTTAAGGGTTCCCTAATAAAGGGTATGGGTGGTGCAATGGATTTGGCCGCAGCTCCCCGTACCAAGGTTGTTGTGATGATGGAACACGTCACAAATGTGAGTTTGAACTTCTCATTCTTGCGTAGGTAGTTTGCCAATCGTCAACGGTTGTGATTCTTAAAACTGCAATAGAATTCTCACATTCCCCTCTAACCGCCACGTTGTCTTCATGCACTAAAGCATTTCAGCTGCATTGAAAGGACTCAAAATGCGGTTGTTGTTCCGTGGAAAGATCACCCGGCCATCTTCGAACTTCACTGATATTTGTTCTCTCCTGAGGGCAGCAAAACAGATGGAAACATCCAGCAGACCAGCTGAATGTCTTCCCTCCCGGAGGTCCCTCTCATCCAAAGGCAGCATCACTGGATGAGTGTCCCCAAGTAGTGGTACTGTTTCTATCGTGTGCTTGTTATGACCCATCTGGAGTAGTGCACCGTAAGTGTCAGGTATTTAACATACGCAGATGAATGCAGCGTTTTGGAAGGAAGTCATAGTCCCAATATTTGTGTTTTTTCATCGTCCCTTAGAGCTCCCCACAGCAACCAACACCGTAGAAGAACGTTTTAAGCCCCCGACATCCACGATACCGTGTTATGTTGCATGTTGTCCTCGGATGCGAAGAATTTCAAAACTGCGAGGACTCGCCAACTAGGTGTGAACACACCGGCATCCCGCAGAACTCGTGCTAGGTTTGTAATGTGCTACTCATAAGGTTGCTGAAAATCCGTCGACAGCAACCTTATGAGTAGTACATTACAAAGATGTACATGTATCGTGATATCTCAAATATCGTAGCTACTGAAACATAAGGCGGCCTAGTGCAGCACATTCAGTTGCCTGAGAACATCATACACGAGAGATTCAGCTGGGTTCCAGGTGAGTCTCTCAAAAAAACCAAATTAGTTTGCAAATGAGTGTATGTTCGCTAATTTCGTGCTAGGTTCGTCCAACTAATCGAAGTGAAATTAATATTGTGACGCTCATACTCTTAATTAAACCAAAACCGTCGCGTAGCGAATTCGTTTTGTTTAACTCAGCTACCCCAAGACACGTGAATATGAACGTCAATTTCCCCTCCAGCCCATCTTTTTTGCAAAGGAAAATCTGACGTATTAAGTTAGCGGATTTCATTTTATAAGTATAATCTTGATTGACCTGGTGGATGAGACAACAGAAACAAATTGTGTCTGGGTTCTTCGTGAGTTACCCAACTGCATTCTTTCTTTTCCTGTTACATTCACAGAAAGGACAACCCCGGATTCTCTCGGAATGTGTATTGCCTCTGACTGGCGTTCAGTGTGTGGATATGATCATCACTGATTTGGTAAGGTTTTGTCCTGTGCTACTCTCAAGTACGATAAGCTTAATGGAACGCCGAATGGATATCTACCGGTCAAGACTCTATATTTGGGCTTTGATACAGTGGACTCTACTAGTGCGTGCCAGTAACTGCACCCTACAATGACACCTGGATGTCACTGTAGAATGCGGTTGATGGTTTAGCCGAGTAACTTTTACCGCCAGCTGACTACAGCTACTATTACACCATCGGATTAGTACAAGTAGTCGTATTAAATCAAAGAAAACCAACTCGCTTGCTGCAAAAACAGTGGGCTCCTGGTTCTGTCGTTTTAGTTAGTGATGTGGATAGCAGCTCCTATCCTGTTTCTTAGCTTGCTGTTCTGCCCACTATGACATAAAAAAGCACGGCAACTTGGGGCACACTTTTAACAGAGACACGGGGGATAGCTACAGATGTATTTATGGAGCGACCGCGAAATTTTGCACGAGGTCACGCTACAATCTTCCTGATGGAGCGAAGGGCGCCGAGCTGAAAATAATCGGCTCTGGTTGGCCTCTATTGGGACCAACCGTGATACATCCTCCGGTGCCTAGCCGGTTCGCCGTACATCCGTTCAGTCGACATGATGTTCGGTTATTCTGAGTGAGTGGTTCGCCTCCAAACAGTTAGTGTGTATCTAATTCGCTTTTCCGGTGAGTTCGTTTGAATAAGCTTCGAGTTGGCAACATCCGTCCAGCATATGTTACCCCTTTGAGTAGGTATGAACTGTTATTTTATCGTCGTTCGAAATCATTTGCGGTTTAGATCTCATGAATCATGCAGGGATAATTAGTTGCAGCCTTTATTGTGATGTGTGAATACACAACAGCTGAGCTGTGGATGACGTACTAGCGGTGGTATTCCCAGGTCCTACCATTTTACCGTAATAGCATCCTACAACTTTATGAATTGGCATTGTCGAATTCATTTTAGATGACGTTTCAACTCTTATGTGTAATCTCATGTGCTCATCAAAGTTGAACTCACTCATCAACGTTGGCTCCTTTTAACCTGTAAATAATGGTATTGTAGTGGTCAGTGTTGTTACTTTGATTTCCGAAGTTGAACTATGGTCTAGAGAAATAAACGCTTCATACCTAACTCTGGTTATAGTAGTTCAAGTGATTCCTTGTTTCAGCACACGCTATGAGTTTATTGGGGAATTTGGCCAGTCTAATGCAGTTGATCTTTATTCGAAACCTGATAGTCACTGACAATTACCTGATATTTAATTGAATATGAAGACTGTACTTATAAAGTAGGACGTGTTCAGTCGTGAAAATCACTCCACTGCGCGCTTCGTCGTGTTTGGGACTCATAAAGGGGATGTAGCAGGATCCGGTCCGTATCACTTTGTTTGATACATTTTTTCGTTTGTCACAGCTCCACACAACTATTCACCACAGCTGATCGCCTCGTGATTATAGATTGAAATGGCTATCTATGGCTACCTATGAGGTTGCTGAATAAACCTTACTCTACTGCTCCATATCGTCCGAGGAAACTGATATGTCCCAACCAGGACAAATCCGGAAGTGAATCCAATGCTTTTCAGACCCAACTACATCATACAGCTTTGTGCTAGTCTAACCTCAAGTTGGAACTGCACAGCAAAACCAGAAGGAACCGTTTTTATATCCACTTTGAAAGCAGGCACTTGTGAGCCAATCCTGATGTGTCGTAAAATTTCATGGAACGAAAAAATTCGTGGTTTCTTATACAAAACAATACCCCTTAACCAGTTCACTCAAAATAAGAATAAGACGCCGTGATTCTTCTGGCCAGCTACTGACTTGATCAGGCAATGCGACCAGTTGGATTCTCACTACTCCTCACGGACTACATGATGTTTACCGCGCCATGGGCTCACATTTTCAGGTGAGATTTTCTGGGTTTTTCCTTAACACATCCAAGTCGCAATACTCCTTTCCTGTTCAACTTCACTGGAGTTTTCTCTAACCTGCCGGAGGGTGAAAATGCGCGCCTCTCGCAGGACAAAACCCATCTCGGATTCTACTATATATATATATATATATATATATATCAGTTTTGTCTAGCGGACGCGCAGCCGACTGATCACTTGTAGCGTATAACATAGAAATGAGAAATAAATCGTTCAGCTGTAGCACCCTTTCGGTGCCTAACTGCCATGCTACCCGAAGGTTGCACGAGGGCTGTGATACTGCCAGGCTGCCCAAGCCTAGACAGGGGAAGTCGAGAGGCAGTGGTCGGGTTCGAACCACGGACCTTCCGGTCAGTAAATTCGCGCTCTAACCACTTGGGCCATCTCGCCCACGTAATGCACTTTGTGTCACTCCGGTGAAGGTTCAGCAAGGATAGGCGAAAGCGCTGATCAAATGTAGCCGCAAAAACGTAATATCGACACATGAGCTATGAGTCTGCTTCTTATGGTCTTCCAGGAGCACAAGAATATCTCATTCTTCTTCATGTGCTCAAATAAAGCACTGCGTACATCCACCTGTCGTAGAGTTGCGTGCGACTGATCTGTTTGGGCCAGGAAAATACCGTGCAAATCACAAGGCCTGCTCTCTTCTCGTTATCTGCATGGGACGCCAGTGTTGGTTACTCCTCGATTTTTACCATGGCTTACCTATCACCTGGATACCAAATCGGTGCGTTGGCCTAGTTGGGCTTAGTTGAATAGATGTGAAATAAGTTCACGTTTTTCCGCTGCCTACAACATCAACAGAAAACCTTCTCTGCTATCTTTATGCCGGTGGTACTGCACGCTAGAGGAACCGAATCATTTGACTGGTGGGAGAGACGACGAGAAAACCTGTTGCAATGAGCTCCCCGGAACTACGAAGGAGAGTCACTTGAGTAGGAAGCTTGTTACAATGAAAATACACGTGCAACGCTTGTATGTTTATTTATCCAGTCAGCTCCTCCAGTAACTCACACCTCGTGAAATCACCAAACTACATTCCAATGTGAGCTATTCCAAGTAAGACTATGGGACTGTAATGACATCTGGCTCTATGCTAGGAGTTCCAGAGCAGCAACAGCAGAACGCGGAGTCGTCGGAACTAACTTTGATTCTCGAGCAGCTGGTACCAAAACACAAGGCAAGCTTAAATTTGTTGCGGATCACATTCATACTCATCTGTCGTTCCTGACGAACGCTCTAGTACATTCATTGGTGAGTAAATTAACAACCAACATGTTCATCTTCTCGTACCGAATTGTACTTCAGTGTCTGTGGGGTTCATGTGTTTATGGTTGAACCACTTCTGCTGTCGTTTTCTTTCAGGGTGTATTCACCGTTGATCCTAAGAAAGGTTTAACCCTGATTGAACTTGCTGATGGTGTCACTGTGGAAACCATTGAAGCTAAAACTGGCGCGCCCTTCACCGTGTCTGATAAACTCAGACCAATGCAACAGACTTAGAGGATCTTAACGACAACCAGAGGAATTATTTACTTTAGTGGTGGTTCCGGGAGGTTTACTTTTACTTTATCCTTCGTATTCACTTTTTTCTACCTATTTGATGTTTCACCCGGTGTTAACATAATGTGACACCTCTGCATTGTCTTCATCGGCACTTTCTGTCAAATACACACTTACTACCCATCGTTTCGTTTCCCTATCTTGCCTTCATGGTACGCCATCCACTTTTCTTGGTTGATCTTCCGTCTGCTCGTTTATCTGCATGCTGTCGGTATACGCTGCTCTATTCGGAAGAGTCCAGGCCAACCAAAATATCACTATTGTCGGCAGTCAGTATATTCGAACCATGCAGGTGTAATTTTATCCTCACAGCTCAATCAGTATGAAATAAGTTATTCTACCGATAAAAGCGGGTGTTTGCTACGGGAGATGGTTAAAGAAAAAGCAACCTGACATACGGGAGATGTTCTGTTTACCGTATTTGGTGATGCAGTCACCTCACTATAAGTACGTTCCATGTAAAAACCATCCTCTCTTATAAGATTTATTTTCACTGAAACGGATGAAACACCACCGAACCGAAGAACACTCTCGCTGGTACAAGTCATTATTAACGCTGTTCAACAGTCCCTTCAGTCTGCTTTACGTCACTTAGGTACTAACATGTGTATACTGCTGTCAATGATACTGATGATTCACCCTGTTTGGTAACTATATCGTGCGCATCAACCACCAATCTGTTAATTTCGTCATCTCCAGATCACACAATCTGACCGCATGCTCAGATGGAAAGGTTTGTTCATCCTCCCTTCTCTATCCAACATCCGTCAATTGCATATGAGGATGCCATTCGACGAGGAGCCCTTGTACAGCTTCCACTCTCTCCTTAGTGTACGGGTGAGGTTCACGGTTTGCAAACTAGACACTTCATATACTTTAGATATATGCATACATGTTCACGATGGATGTGAGGCTTTGTGCTCCTGCTTTAAAAATTCTACGGTAAGTAGGCCTGTTTGAAATATCACACAGAAGTCAGCGACGTGCCTTCTATAACATTACACACAATGAAAGGAAGAGACTTTCATTTTTGCTAGACTTTTGCTATTTTGCCAGACACAGTACAGGGGACTTCGGCTTTAAATTAAATCTGAAGTTCCCAGTGGGGATTTCGTTCTGTAAATCAAGTTGATCTATTCTGGAAAACAGAGGCACTGTACTGCTGTTTCATCCTTATTGGGAACAATATCTCGTGGAAGTCTACGGTGTTTCGAACCGTTTCGGACGTGATCCTGTGTGTGACATTCGGCACACAATGCATTCGTATACTTTTCTACGTGGTTCTTTTCGCAGACAATTTGTTGAACTTTGGAAGCGCTCTTTCACAGTGATCCATTACCACTAACTAACATCCGGATAATTGAGGTTTCAAGCGGAAAGTCTTCGTTGTTAAGGCTTTGTCCACTTTAGAATCAAAGCTGCACCGTTGCCGCACGGTGTATGCATAGGAACATTTCATATTCTAGACGACCAGGCCTTTCCTCACTTAAATACAATCATTTTGAGAACCAAGTCTTTTCGTTCCCTCTCCGGGACGCTTTCGTGAGGGAGGTGGCATTGGACTTACTATCAAGGTGCATGGAGTATCTCCCGACTTGCCACCCAGATTAGTCGCTTTTGGTATTTTGTCACATCTGGTCAAGTCAGACAAAGTTGATTTACAAATGTGAAAAACTAGTCATTAGTGTCACTAGACCCGTTTTCCTTCATCTAGAAGTCATGTTGGCAAGCGACATCAGGAGCTTAACCAATAGACGTTCACACGATGGGCAGAAGACCTGTGGTTCCAGTCCCTTCCGGATGTTCCATTGCTTGTGATATATGTGATTGGACTCCTTATTTCAGAACTAAACTTGCTGTTCCATGCGACCCTAAAAGTTACGTATTTCTCAGAATGTGCCGCAGTGGTCTCTCCCTAACAACCGATATCCTTTGGGGTAGCATGTTCACGTGTTTGCTTGAGGAGTGGGATGTGCTTTGGCGGGGCTTCGAAGAGTTGCGTTTATGAAAGAGGCTTCTAGTTTACCAAACAACCTAGTGTTACTTCTCACTGCTAATACTTGGCAACTGATCAACCTATGATGTGTTTGTTATAGAAATCTGCCCTGAGTGCATCCCCACGTCACGGTTGTCCGCCTTCAAAGTGACTTCTTGAGGGACCATTTGAAAGTAGGTTGTCTCTTTAGTGAGGGGTCCAATGAAAAATACTATATGAAAACTGGTACGGACACTCGTGATCAACCTCAAAGGTGATAAAAAATAGTGAGCCATTCCGGACTATGTCAGGCAAATTACTTTACCGAATGTAGCTGATGACCGGCCTTATCACCATCTCAACCGCACACTTGACATGCATCCTGACGAGCTAACCCGTCCAACAAGAGTGATCATACTTACACAATGTATACCAGTCCCGGAACACAATGGAAGAATGGCAGTGCGCTCAACCTCACACTAGCTGTCGTTTCACCTACAATTGCCGTGGATTTAATTTGGGACAAGCGGATAGAACCCTTGGTGTCTGGGCTACAGTGTCACACCACTGGTCAGATGGCTTGTTCAGCCACGTCATCACGTATTTTTATACATGAACTCGAAACTGGCCATTCCGTCTTGTGTTCTGTTGCAGTATAATGGGTCGATATTCCTTAATCACGTTTAGGCGTCACTGAGTAACCGCTACAAGCTAACCTTTTGGCAGTCACTTTATGCTTAACCCAGTACATATGAGTGCGTTCACTTCGCTTACCCTTGCCCTTCACTTATACCTAATGTGTGTGGACTAGGTTACATGTGTGGTGATTGACGAGATTGTGCAGTTATTCCATCTTGTACGTCATATTCTTCCTGCGTTAGTCATCAGCTAAATGGAACACAGCGCTTCAAGTGATAAAACGAATATTGAGTTTTATTATTTGAGAGGCTTCCAACAGACCAGAAGTAGAGAACATGAGCCTAGTAACACACAGCACAACTATAATGGATGGAAGAGACGGCCATCAGTGTACTAAAAGTGATCCGTGGTTCGAGCATAGTACTGGTTTTCCGGTGGGATGGGGGAACTGCGTCAACTGACTTCGATCTCATGTGTGCTGTTGCCTACGAACGAGAAATGGTTCGACTTCTTGAGTATCGGCCTGCATGAACCTTTGATGTATCCATTCTTTTGAATGGTACACACAAAATGGTGACCCAGGGGGGTTTCGATTGATTCTGCTGTTCGCACTAATTAGTATGCAACTAACTGATTCATTTGGCACCGGCGACCATCGGTTTCGTCTAAATGCCGGAGGCCTACACACGCACGCAATGAACCTTTAGTGATAACGGAACTGCTCCTTGTACAAATGTAACAATCTAATATTGTGGTTGTGCCACCCTATCGGTGCGTAGCTACTATGCAACCCGAAAGAGACCAAGGTCCAAGATGCAACCAAGTCGTCCAACTCAACAAAGGAACAGTCGGGAATACAGCTTTCGGTTTGAATCACGGATGTCCCAGTCAGCTGTAATCTATCACCACTACCTTGTCTTGAGTACCGGGCGTATACGAGCTGTACACTTATTCCAGCTGCCTCAGTTTTATTCACTGATGAATAATGGACTGGGATGCCTGAAATGCGTAAGACACTAAAGCGTACATCCAGTCGTGCCCAATTTGAAGTATTTCCCGCTAGTTCAGGGGTTGCTGTAAATACCGAGTTATAACTTAAGCGCAGCAACTCCAATACACACGGTTGGGTGCGTAACCGGATGCGAGTAGTGATTGATGTGGCCTGTCTTGGGATGCACATCTAGGCCGTCGACAGTTCCCAGTGCAGTTAGGTTTGTAGGTACCGGCTCCTAATTTTCGGCATCAAATCACGAGTTGACCCCACTTGAAACATCTTCACCCTGTACATGGTTGGTGTGGGCATTCGGAGCATGGGACCAAGCCAGTGTAATTTATGAAATCTCATATATCGCTCATCGCAGGCTGAAATACAGTCATGCTGCCAAAGCCTAGACAAGGGAAGTCGATAATAAAGAGTTTGGGTTCGAACCACGGACTCTAGTCAGTAAATTCGCGTCATAACCACTGAGCCATCTCGCCATCTGCTGTATGTGATAAGGCCGTTGAATAATTTCACGAGACAAGCGTATGTTTTTGGTCAGCCTTGATCGATTCGTTTGTTTCAACGGACACTTATAGGTGAATGACTAGCCCGGTCGGAAGTTGCAAATTCTCAGATAAATGGCTAGTCGTTGCGGTCGGAATATGGGCGTGAGTCTGGTCTTACCGCTCACACGGTGCATTGTGACCGCGAATGTGAACGACTTGTTTCTTGAAGCTATTTGTTTGCAAGTAGGAGAGGAAGCAATTTAAGAGTGGAACTTGAGTCATTATTCTGGATCGATACGATCTCTGTGCGTTACCAGAATGCTTGTTCTAACTCTTATTCGCTAAGCACCTTGGTTTAGTCTTTTTTCGTGGTCTGTCTTAGAACTAGGGAGAGGCAGTCGGGTAGTGTGACAAACGTATGGATGTTGTCAGCAGCAGAAAGCATTACGCAAGTGATAACCGCTCACCTGCGAAAGTGAAAGAAACTGTTCCTTATCTGGCTGTTACTTCTAACGAGAATTCGTATGATAGAAAATCATTTTTCGTTCAATTCCGGAATGAATACTGCTCATCAAGACGTATCCTGTACTGACTCCCTATGGTTCACATGCATTCACCATGGAATCGTTTCACTTGATTGGGAGAGTTGTGCAATTATGGTTTGAAAGTACCTTGAAGGACACTCATACTAGGTCGTGGCGGTTGGTCCATATATGACAAATCTTGTTATATTCCTGGGGTTGTATTCTTATCGGCTAACCTGTGACAGTCTGGTTCATTTAAATAATTCCTTCTTTTGAGAGTTAAATGCTCTATTGCTCTCGGTTAACCATTATAATTTTATTGCATTGTTGATCTCATTATTTTGCAGATTCACGAACATTTTGGAATCAACAATGAACGAACTACCAATCTGTACAAAAATAGATGAATATTTGTTGATTTGCGTTTGTAGCGGCAGCCAGCTGTTGGTCCTGGTGATGGGAAACGGTCAGTTCTGGCGGAACGTGTGTAGGTTCCCTTGTTTGCATTTATCTGTTTTCGACAGTCACTGACCACGATCTCCAGTCCTCGAAAACGCACTCGACTATGACAGTGGAGCAGTATAAATACAAATTGCTTTCTGCTCTCAAACTTCACCCAACAGATCCTCAGTTCACCGTTGAGAGGCTAGATTCCAGTCTTCAGATACTGTGGTCTAAGGAAGTAAAGAAAGGAATCCAGGTGCTCCGTTTCCACGGTTGTGGTGACCTATACGCTAGGTTAACTTCGGGACCCTTTCACTGCCAGTAAGTGAGTCGCCCATGCAGAATATACAGGAAGTAGTTGAAGCGTTGGCCAATCAGGTTCGCCAGTTGAATGAACAAAATTCAAGGGTGATGGAGGAGCACGAAAAGTTGCGGAAAACAGCGGATGCGGCAGTTCAAGTGAACCATTTGAGTAATTTGGGCTTTATTCCAGTACTATAGAAGTATGACCAACTGGTTGCGGATACCGAAACACGAGAAGTCACATTGTTGAAACATTTCGTGGAAGTTCTGAATGAGAAGAAACGCAAGATAGCGGAGCTTCAGGGAAGGTTTGGCGGACTCTTTTAACTGATGATGTTTCTTCCTATTCAGCCAAACCTCACCTACACCCCGTGGGGCGTGTCTGACGAAGATACCAGCAANGCTGGCAAAATCCTTTGCCTCGGAGGACTCGTTGGATGATGGAGAAGAACTGCTACCGAAAATTCCGCGTACATCCAAAAGTGTTTTAAGCCGAGCCTTTCCAGCACGCAGAGGAAGGAAATCCAAGACTGTGTAAGTTCCAGGTTACACTATTCGCATAAAATTATAGTTCTTTTGCTCAAATTATTTTCACGTTTCTTTTCATTCATTTTACTGGTCTAGTGTTTATTTAGTGTCTGGTTTCATTTTGGATTCAGGAAGCCAAAACTTTCACTGGAGTATATCTTGTAAAGGAAAAATAAGTAGTGGAAGATCTAATGTATACACATACAACCTAGTAAACCGAAATTGTCCGGTTTACCAACAATTTGAAGTGAGTTGAGATCTAAACGGGCTAGCTAACACTGCTGCATACAAATAGAGTCATATTACCATTTCTCCGAGCTTTGAGGATTCTTCACTGCTATTTTGTAACTGTGTACAAGAATAGCCTCAGTTTATTTGAGTTGAACTTCATTCAGGCAAAGCATCGCCTGGATGGACTTTGATTCTTTTGGTTGCTCCTGATTTCTTGCTTTGTAAAGGTCTAATTGGGAAATTATTAGTCTCCGTGTAAGGTCGACCTTATGGTTTTGTCAGAAACCATCTGGAAAGAAGTCGGTATCTTTCGTTTCTAGACTGAAGCAGCCAAAAGCGGAAATTCCGTTGCTTTATGGCCAAAGAAGAGTTCATGAAGCTGACTGTCCGCTTTGTTTTGATAGAATTCTGTGAGTAAGCTTCGGCAGCCCACTGCCGGCCTCACCCTTGGGCTGGACAAGCAAACGTAGTCCTTAAGCCTCCATCTGTTTAAAGATCATACTTTACGTACTTCACGAACGGCTGGCCACAAAAATTCGAGCATGGCTTTAGGCAGACAGCGCTTGGTGTAAAGTGTTGGTTAATATTACCAGGATGCAATCTCACCGGATGAGCTCACTTGAGGATGAGTCAATTCAACGTTTTAGCTGTCCTTGAAACCAGCGGTGATTTCCCACGTATGGATGTGAAAACAGTAGCAAAAATGCTTCTTGACTCTCTAAGCTAGTCAGGTATTTACCTCAGACAGGCCACTTGTTTGACAATGACGGTGTGGGTTACGAAGTTAATTGGATGCTAATTGGTGCAAAATACCTCATCCCCGGGGGCCTTGTTAGACCTTCCTTTGCTTTAGAGCTCCATAAAGAATCTTCGTGGTCTAGTAAAGTCGAGGCAATGTCCCCTTTGACCAAGAATTACACCTGAAACTGAGCTCGTCGGTTGATGCGTGATTTTGTCAGCAGTTTGAAACTGCTAATCCATCCATCCCACTAAACACACATGACGAATCACAATCGGGACCGACGGAATCGTGTGGCCGAAGTTTTCGTTTTCCCACTACACCTTTTAGTGAGGTATTAAGTTTATATTCATTCATATTTACCAGAAAACAGGGAGTCAGTATCTAATGAGGTAGGTTTTTGAGATAAAGCACACGATGGACTGTGCTGTCTCAGGAACAGTGATGGTGTAGGCCAGTTGATTGCGCTCAGATGTTTGTTGAAGACATTTTTACCCCCATGACCAAGTAGTGTTGATAAATCTGTCATCAATTCAAAGGTTTGTGATCTTTCATTCAATTTCACATTACGCTTTCGCAATCTCCTCAATAATATTTTTCTGTTTACAGAAAATCCATCCCGAAGCTACCAGCAACATCATCCTGCTCAGCCACTAATGCGTCGCTGGATGAGCTCCTGGATTCCTTGTGATAAAGCTCACTTTTCCCAATCAAGACGGTTGTATATTTTGTCGTATCATAAATGTGCACACGGGTTTCTCAAGTAACCACTATTCATGTTTCTTGTTTCGTCGAACATCTCAGCTGTCTTGACGGTAAGGACTGGTCCAGAAACCAGTTTACTAGAAAGTATTATCAACTGGAATACGGAAATACTCTGCATAAGACCCTAATGACGCCAAATGTCCAGTAAACAAACTTAGATACCGAAAAGCTAGTTTAACTGCGATATCACCACAGGAGTCGCCAACGTCTCATTGGGCGGATTTCATCAAACGTCAAAAGGATCGGACCATTCTACGGGTCGAATGCCAAACGAGTACAATGCTGGCGAGGATTTACTTTATTCATGCGAAAAGTGAAGTAAGAAACCGTTTACTGAGATAGGACCAGAATGTTTGGCAGTGATCACAGGAGCTTCCCGTCCGTGGATGAGTCATACAGATTTATATTCGAATGGATCTAGCTCACGTTCATTCAATATAAAATCGGATCGTCCTATTAAACGAATTTTGCATGTCGTCAGTCTAAGCTAAGGGATCCCGTTGCGACCCAGTAAAATCTCACTCAATATTTGGCCACCCCTGTTTGACAACGAAATTTGGATAAACGCTGGGCTACTCAATAGCCTGTGAGTAGATAAACATATCGCAGCAATGACGTACGAGTAGTCCCTCTAGCAGCCCAGTAACAACCGGTGCTGTGAACATACATGCACGTGTATATGTGGTTAAGTATACGACACACTGGAACTTTCAGTCTGGGCTGCATCAGTGCAGTAAATGTGACAACGGATTACAGACCCTACATGCTCTTCCTCACTGGTACCAGTGGAAATCCCTCAGCCGTTCGGGAGCACTAATTTCCCATCTCCCTAAATGATCTGCCGGACGTTAGGAAGGCCCTAGCTCTTCTAATCCATGACGACATCAATTCAGTCTCATTAAACATTGAACCGGAAAGATTTCGGCTCCTGTTTTCTTAGCATTTTAACGTTCGGCGGGGAGTCATGAAACGATTGGTGACAAAGGGCATCAGGCAGTATCCAGGGTAGACTCGAATGATCTGTCAGTCTTCTTACGTGTCCCTCTCATTAAACCACATGAATACTACTGACATCTGTGGATTTTAAGGTGAGCTAAGGTGTGTATATTTCACGGCTTCCGTAATACACCAACCAAGTGGTTCATGCCGGATTGTGGATAGAATACTGCTGTGTCGGATGCGCCGTGCGTGCGACTACGAGGAGTATTCGTTGTTGAGCTGTTCACCAGGATTAGAATTTGACTCACTATTATACGACGGGATATCAGTGCACGGTTGGATGATGACATTTCCTCATGTGATGACGAACAGGTTGCGGCTCGGCCACCTGATCAACAATCAGTAAACTCGGCCGAGCCACCAATATTTCGCCATATCAGCCACAGAGACTGTTTGGTTGCCTTCGAATTGTGGACGGCGCAAGTCGCCTGGATGTTCATAATTTCTCGCCGTTGAACTACAACTGTATGTGGGGAAGCAGTTTCCAACATACTGTCTTTCAGAAAGCAGTTTACGTGCCTTCCATTCCGGGGAAAGCAGGGAGGGACATAAAAGGATACTGGTTAGCTGAGCAGGTCTGCCGACAGGTCGACAGCTCATATTTCAACACAACGCTTTTTATCGTTGCAAGGTGCTACTAACGAATCGCTGTCATCGTTGGCTTTCAAAAATATTTAAACACTGAGCGAATATATCAGTGATGCGTGAAGCTGGCAATTCTATTGTTCAATTTTCTAACTTGGAAATGATGCCATACCCTAATCCCTGAGTTTGTTTTCGAAGGGAGATTGCCGAAACTGACATCCGCAAGTCGCCTGGATGTTCATAATTTCTCGCCGTTGAACTACAACTGTATGTGGGGAAGCAGTTTCCAACATACTGTCTTTCAGAAAGCAGTTTACGTGCCTTCCATTCCGGGGAAAGCAGGGAGGGACATAAAAGGATACTGGTTAGCTGAGCAGGTCTGCCGACAGGTCGACAGCTCATATTTCAACACAACGCTTTTTATCGTTGCAAGGTGCTACTAACGAATCGCTGTCATCGTTGGCTTTCAAAAATATTTAAACACTGAGCGAATATATCAGTGATGCGTGAAGCTGGCAATTCTATTGTTCAATTTTCTAACTTGGAAATGATGCCATAACCTAATCCCTGAGTTTGTTTTCGAAGGGGGATTGTCGAAACTGACATCTAGCACACATTGGTCCCTTCGACTTTGACTGCAGCAATATGGCGGCAGACCAATTCCACCCACTAGCTAATCCAGAAGATGTAGCGATTCTGTCTTTTGCTTGAAATCCGACTTGTCATGTTGAGTTTTTCAGCGCATTCTGTCAGCGAAGGAAGCTATCAATGTCGGGGATCGTTATCTCATTTTGAAGACTGTTGACGATCATGCGGGTCAAAGGGGCTCAGTAATCGCATAATGGGACTGAAATCCTGGAGGCCACGACGAATCCATGCTGGAATAGCACAGAGACAATTGAGTTCAAAATGCCAGTCCACACTTTTGAGCCTCGTCTTGACATACCTGGGTACCAGTGTTACTAGGGCACCCTTCCACAAGAATTTGTCCTGCAGGGGTCTCGTTTTTCCGGTGGGCAATGAAATTTAGGGAGTTGTGAGAATGTGGACATATATCTGCATGATTTTGGTTCCCTCACATGAGCATTAAAATGCAACATTTTGGCGCAAAACGTTGTACCCCTCTCTCAAACGCTTTGTGGCTAGTAGCATTGTGTGGCGAAGAGCACCCTGGTCAAACGGGCTTTGAACAAGCCAGGATAAGGCCTTTGGGTGCAACGGGTCCTAATGGGGTTAACTTAGTTGTCAGGGGTTGACTACAGGAAGGGGTGATGTGAGAGAGCCCCCGCATGGTTCCACTTCATTTTTATTGACGACATTCGCTAGTTTTCTAGTAAGCCAAGGATACCGTCCGGATGGGCGTCGACTGACAAATATCCCTGCCGGCCCTTCATTTAATAATGGATTCGGCTATATTTTCTGGTGAGTTTAATGAACACATTGGAACGGTGTTTAACAGCGGATTTTGGACAGCGATTCTGTGTTCTATTGGGTGGAAACCATATTTGAATAGTGCAGCTTAGTTATTCTAGATGCAGACAATCCATTCCATTTGAATGACAGGATGGTGGCTGTCTTACCGTTAGGGCACACCCGCACTGATGGTCCATCTTTACGCTTACGTGGGATGAAATATTATAGCCCGTTTTTGGCAGGGTTTGGGAAGCAAGTGTTACGCTTTCTTGTGCATCGAAAGAGCAGCTGTCTGCAATAGATTCCCATTGGCTCGGTCAACAGACTCGTCTCTTCGCAATGTTTGTCGACGTGGCGACAATTTTCTTGTGCCAGCTGCAAGTCGAAGTTGTTCAGGATAGGGTCAGATATGCTGGTTTGGCTACGCTCCAGCCCGCCACGAGATAGTAGCCCCTGCAATGATTACGGAAATATTATCCGGTTGTTTGACAGGTTCTGTCATCAGTGCTGCTGGGACATGGTATGGCCGAATTACTTGTTCTGTTTATGATTGAATTCGATAGTGTTTCATCTGGCTGGCCGCTTGTTTTCGTTTACTTATCTATTTGTTTGAATAGGTATCTGAAAGTTCCTGAGCTTTTGAGGTTCAGTGAGCAATCAGTCCCAGTTATAACGGTACTGCTGACAGAGATTTATACGGGGCTCATAACAATTGCAGAAAGTTACTAACAAACTTCGGAAATTTTTTGTAAAAAAATCAATGCTTATCAGGCAGAAGTGAGCGCAAGTCAGACGGGATATTCGAGTCGGTGACGTACTACCTTCAGCGGAATGAAAGACTCTCTTGTTAAACAAGCCGGTAGGATGAAAATCACAGTAGTCTGTCCCATGATGTTGAAGTGAACAGAGTAAATGAGATGGTTCAACAGAACAAGAGCTCCTTTGCTTGTCGGAGGTAGACGAAGAAAGTAGATAATAGATTCCGTGATGGAACTCTACTCTCGTTAGTGGAGCGCGTGCATCATCTTGTGGATATGTGCTAAGTGGTTTATTTCCCCAAGCGTTTTATGACTTGTTCGGGAAAAGACGGTTTGCTTGAACGATTACCGTACGCATCAGATCTACATTCGGCGCCTTCGTCAGCTTCTGCGTTGTTAAAATGTATCAATTTTGTCCCCCGATACATCACAGATGCGGAACTAAGGACCAAACCTTCACGTATGGCCCCTAGGTATTGGTTTTTGCAACTGCAACCTGTTTATTACTGCCGCATTCGACGTACATATTCTGTTGTCCTGCGGATGCCACTCCACATCAACTAGCTCACCCAAGTGTTCATATGGGCTCACACTCGACTGATTGAAATGATTTCGATCGTGGTTAATTTTGGCAATATTGGGCCCTTCGTTGAATCTGACGTTCATAATCACCAGATTTAACAGAACTGCATAATGTTGTCTCTAAACCTCTGCGTTACGGAATCTTCTAGCTCACTCCAGTTATCAGAACATTAGTGGATTGGGATATGTGTGCTGTTCAAGACTTGGTGGTTAGCACCAATTGTACTCAGCTACCACGGCATCTACCAGACTGGAGAATCAGGTAGAACACATTCCTGGTCGGAGGTGCAGTGCATGATCTAAGCCGATAACTTTTTCTGGATACTTACTTGTGGTGCGTGATCGCCGTTTGTGGAGATCCAGAAGCCATGTACATTAACCTTCCGGGAGACCCGCATTCCTAAACCCTGGATAAGTTGCGCAGAGGAGTTTTATCACTGAAGATGGTAAAATGATCGCAATGCGCAAGCAGCCATCAGTTGGCCCAACTAAAGGAATACTTTGGAAGGAGCTAAGAATTTCGTTCCCAAATGAGCAAGGCGAGCGGGCGTTGAAGAGTACAAAGTGTTAAATCTGGTAAGGAATAGGTATTCGTTTGGGTACCTGTTAGATAAGGCAAGGGAAAACCTACAAATTCCGAGGAGTGTGATCGATGCTTCCTGTTACTGTACGAAGCACAGTACGCTTTCCTTTTATGTATCTCCTACTGTGTCCAGGCGAACGGTGACCAACTAGACACGATTGTATCTTCGATGACAGCCAACAGACTTACGTCACGGTGCTTTTTTCAGAACATCCGGGGATTCAAATTGAGCCATGCCACTGACACAGATTTGCCAACTCGAGTTGGTGGTCGAGCTTCAGCACTTCAATGATCATGCGGGCTACCTCGGCTGAAACCTCGTTCTACAATATGCAGGTCCAACCAGGAAATCCCATTGGCCGGACCAAGGCCAGTGGGACCCCGTACTACGGATAATCGTGCTACGTGGCGGTCTGGGAGTAAAGTCGTACTGCTTACTGCGTAGGGGTGTAAAGGCAGTAAGTCGTTTCTCCAAAGTGACCACATTTGTGAATGCAGCGGTGCTGCCTTCCGTCGATGAAAGACGGGTCCTAAAAATCGCACACTCCGACCACCCAATGGTTGACCATGATCTCCGGCGCATCATTCAATATGGTCGAAGTACTTCCAAAACCACCGCTCTGTGCTGCTCAAAGGCTCCTGCTGTGCGCAAGACAGGTTAGTCGGAGGGCAGGGGTTAGTTGGTAATGTCCTACTCCCTGCGCTCTTGAGCCAGGCCGGCCCCCTGCGGCCAAGCGTTTTAGATTTTTAGGTTCTCAGCCTGGGCATTTTACCCATGGCAACCTTAAACTTTACGGAATCTAGAGCTAGAGGTGTGAGTCAGAGGCCGAGACAGGGTCACCGGAAAAACACTACACCCTCCCAAAACTTCTAAATGAGGTGTCAAGCACAGAGTCATCGGAAAAATCCCCTCACTTTACGTCGACCAGACTTCTGAGCCCAAGGCCCACCATGGGGCAACCCAAATAAACACTTTACCTGGACTTGATAAACCAGGAAATATCATTTTTCCTTGCGAACATTTGCTCACTGGCCTCCACATACACTCTTCGTTCACCGTGCCATGCAGTGCAATCAACCCCTCTGCGAGTCCACTGGCTAATGGTCCGTGTTTAAACCCTCACCTAGAAAATTAAACCGGAAAAATCAATTACTCGGCTCAAAAATCTGTCCCGCGTTGCATCCTTCAGTGTCCGTTATCTATGCCAAGTTGAGCGATATGCGCCATATTCTGTAAGCATGCTTGTCCTATCTCGGTGCATATTGCATCTCCGAACCATGCATAAAAGACTCCACTTCGGCCGTTCTCTCCAAGCTGCTTTGAATAAGGCCAGATGTTTCACTTTTCAAACTCTCTGTATCCAGTGAACCCACCGTAACAGCTCATGGTCTCTACGCTGTGGAATTTGCACTCAGCCACTCAGCTGAAAGCACCAGCTGAACCGGATGCAAGTGAACAGTTGGCTTTGCACCATGTGGTTCTCTAGCTCAACTGAGATCAGCGAAGTTCGATGCACTAAACGGTGCATATTTGTCGCGTCAGCATACGCCCAAACAGTCTGCAGTTCTGGGATTGAGAAAGACTACTTTGGCCGGCGAGAAGGAATGATATTGTAGCCCCGGTTGTCACGCCATCAAACGGCCACTAATTACGTAGATGTTCTTACGGTATCCCTATACTCTCATTGCCTTGCGACTGCTCTGAGCAATGGACTACACAAAACTAGGCAGCAGCTCACAGCGTCCCGCCTTACAAGATCCTGAGCCCTTCATCGCTGTTGCAAATAAAATGTTGCTATACCACCCAATAAAACTGCAAATTTCGCCATCAGTTCAGTAAAACTCTTCTCAGGTCCTGAAACGATCGACGCGGCATGTTTCTGAATTAGGGCGATGACAACACCAGCCACCAACAGCGATTGTTCTGGTCACAGGCCTTCTGATCTACTGTCTGATTGCCTCTTTCACCTTCGCCAAAATGCCTTCACCTCCTGACTCAGCATTTATTGTCAGGGCCACGATACGTAACGCTCTGTCGACAGCATTCCCCGAGAATATGTTGGTTTTCCTGTACAAAATACCCCGACTTTGCAATGAACTCCCCCTAGGCACATGAAAAATACATAAAACCACACATACCGCATACTTCGTAAAATCTAGCATCTGAAAATACCGGTGGAGAACTTGGCCACTTATGTGCTTCCATCATCCTGCTTACCCATTGCTATCCCACCTGTAGACCATTTTCGGCTGCCGCTCATCCTCATACTCACTGCTTCTGTCTGCACCATATATTCTCCACACATTCGGACAATGTAAATGACTGCGCGCCCAAAAACTCTTTCCAACCACACGCCATTCTTCCAGGAAAGTTCCCTAACCCATAATTAAGCATTGTACCCAACCTTCAGCCGTGGATTGAGACCTATTATAACCACCAATAACTCCCTATCACCAGTGCTAAATTTACTTGGACCGACTCCAAACGCATGCCTAGTCAACTTTTTCTCATGTACCCATACCATTTACTCATTTCAACCTGGTCCAGAGGCCACCAACACTCTCTTTTTGACTGTAACATTATGATCAAGCATGACGGCGTGCCACTCACCGTCTGAAAATTAAGATTATTATTAACATGGAGTGAATACAATTATTCGCACTGGTCAACTTGGCAACTGCAAAAGTCATATGAATGTCTATTCAGATTTATAGATTAACTTCTTTCGCGGTTGCCAGCGGCTAGACGCACAATGCATTTTTCCGTAAAACCCCTGCGGGCGAAATAAAACTTTGACGTCAAAATGTTGCAAGTCTTTGCATGTATGCGTGTACTGAAGACCACCCTCATCTGCTGTCATTTTTTGCGATTTGTTTTAATCGATCTCGTTTGAAAAATATGGCGCACAATTCGGCTTTGAACTTCGTCTGCTATGGCTTTGGAAGTAGCTTTCGTTGAGAAATTTGTGGGTGTATCGTTTTCATCCTTCACGACATTTGAGAAGACCTTAAATGAATACATGAAGGATAACGTTGTGATATTTGTGCGTTCATCCAGTAATCAAAGCACCAACCTTATTTTGCGTTACGAATGGGTGTACTACAAATGCAGCAGGTGCCCTCCAAGACAAACGGAAAGCCGTGGAATCCGAAGAAGCTAGTAAGCCGAGCGTATTTTCTAATAAAAAAGTACGCGAAGCACCAGCTGTCCAGTGCGGTTTTGTCTACAGAGGCACAGGAACCAACTGGCAGTGACCTCTTATTTTCTGGAACACAACCACAAACTGTCAAAGTTTCTGTACGATCAGCTTCCAGTCAATCGACACCTAACCGAAGACGAGTTGGGCACATGCCAGGCCCTGCTGAGATATGGAACGCCGTCGTCCGTGGTGCGGCAGTTTGTGGCGGATGAATTCGGAAAGATTCTTACAACTAAGGATATACACGACTATCGCCGGAAGTTTCGACCGGCTATGTTGAGCAGGTGCCGAATGGTTGGGTTTTAATGTAGCAGATGATATGTCTTCGGTCCTTGCGAAACTTTGAGAGACCGGACCCTTGTTTGAGTGTCAGAGAGAGGAAGTTCACTATAGCCACATATGCTTCTCCCGATGGCAGCAGATAGCGTTATTGCTTTCCAGACCAGATGTCTGGTATTATCGACGTAGGCTCTATGTAGCTAGTTAGTTAGGCGTCGCGTACCCCTTGCCGCATGTTAGTGGTGTGCGCCGGTAAAGGTGGATGAACCTCAAGGTCTTTCTAGCATAATTCGGAACCTATAATGAAAAACTGTGTAATTTGCCACTCAACTTGCACGATGTTTATTAAATAATTAGCGAGCACTACGGAATTTTTACTGGCAACAAAGAATCATCGACCAAAATTCGTTTGCACGAAAGCGTCTACGCAAATTTTGCATCTCCAAAGGCCACTTAGATTCTAGAATGTTGAGGAAATCTGTTCCGGTGGGAAAATACCTGAAAATTACGTTCATTGTATGTGAGCCAACCTTTTTTATCATCGGGTAAAGTATTCAAAGTCGGTGGTGTTTATTCACCTGGGATTTAGTTCCACTTAAACAAATCGCCATAGTAAAGGATTTTCAATAATACAGGAGCATATACATTATACATAGACATTCTACACTATGAAGTGACAAGTCTGAAAATGCCCTAGATTTCGAGAACGCAATCTCATTGTGCGAATAGCCAGCGGCTTCGGGGTTGCAGCGGACTGTACTGAGTATCCCGAGGTCATGGGTTACTCGTAAAAATTTAATGTGGTTAGATAAATCGACACTTACATGGAGAGCCGTTAGTGCACTTCGCTGCACACTTCGATCGATTTTCTGTCATTGAGATTCATTGCATTGTACATCGGTAAACGATTGATTTCGCGCGTGCAGTGTCAACTGTGAAATGCAGCATCACGCTTCTAACAAACGGCGAAAATAACGAAACAACTTGCACAGCAATACACCGACTTTGTGATGCACTGGTGTATTTCTTCTTCGCTTCGCTCCCTAAGAGTTACTCAGTTACTCATCCTGTTATCTTGCAGATGCACATCTGGTGAATCTAATTTTCTGTTGCTTTTTTCCGAGTGATTTATTCAGAGCTTTTAGTGACAGCGGCTTTACATTTCATGAGTACTTGATGAAAGGCACTGCAGGAGTTTAATAATGTGTAAACGTGGTGGTTTTACCCGCATCAAAAAATTTTTATGTCCATGCTCCAGTTGTACCCAGAGGTGGTGCCTAAAGCGCAATCCAGCGATGATACGCAACCATGCATTCGTACATGAGGCACTTTCCGTGCAGATATTTTGTTTGAGGAGGGCACGGAAAAATTCCTTTCGTTGATGATCTGCCCATCAACTAT
Organism: Opisthorchis viverrini; assembly: GCF_000715545.1. Classification (NCBI taxonomy): domain Eukaryota; kingdom Metazoa; phylum Platyhelminthes; class Trematoda; order Opisthorchiida; family Opisthorchiidae; genus Opisthorchis; species Opisthorchis viverrini. The sequence continues at coordinate 30,816 of NW_008751995.1, read as the reverse complement.
TGCAAATCCGTGAAACATTTGGTTGTTTTCCATTAAGGTTTCTTCTGAGGCAACAAGCATGCATGTCGAAATTAAATTAAACATTAGTACGAGGCAATTTTCCAGGAGTGTCTAGGTACCTGATCACCGCTGGTTCAGTTGGATAATGGTTATGCCACCTTAACACGATGAACAGGGCTTTCGTGAGGTGCGACTAAAAAACAACACCAAACAAACCAAACGTCTTACACCATACAAATACGTCATTCTTCGGCAGGCAACAGTGAAAGGAATATGTGCACACACGTATAACACTTTCAAGCACAACTGAATACGAATAAGTGGAAGCTCAACGAAGCGGCACGTACAACGCAAGCACATTTACCATAAGCTGCGGATGGATGCCAAAGAGCAACATCTGATAAGGTAGATGCGAGGGTTTCACCACAAAACGGGCTTGGTTTAGTGCGGTGGACTTGGAGATAAATACTTGGCAGAAAGAATCTTGTAAAGTTCTTCAGAACACCATTTACATCATAGTTGCATTCAAACTCGCTTACTTTCCCCGCGGCATTGTGAGGTATACAACAAAACGCACCGAAACGCACTACATTTACCATAAAATCAGCATGCATTTACGTATTTCTTGAGAAAATATGGCGACAATGATTAGGGTAAAAACATCCAACTGCAAGGTACTTGTGTGGGCTGCAGCTTTTACCGCATTTTCTGTCATTAATCACTTACTCCTCTTTAGCTGTGCATTCATACCGCACTACCAATTGAATTTCCGTTGTACTCCACGATCCCCATCTTAGACGGAGTTCCGGATTGTCTCGGAAAGAGCAGTGATATCTGATAAATCGTCCGACCAAATGAAGTGCTGTTGGCTACCAAAACTTTGTGAATTTGGCTTGTGACATTGCGCATCCTAATATGAGGTAGGTGGTCCCGTCCTGGTCAAAACAACTAAGACTGGAATGAATACATTTCATTGCTATTACTGGAGCGACGCGCGAATCTCAATGTCGGTCGTGTTCCGGGAAAGGTGGTGGCTATGGATGGTCAAGTCTGACAGCCCTCTTGTTACCTATACGTGCCAAGCAAAACGCCGGTCAATGTGGTCGGTCTAATCATCTGAGAAGTAGGTTCGGAAAAACTCTCGTCCGACCCGGTCCATAATGCAAAAATATTTCATATACTTTTCTAAGTATGAGTCGAACTCTTCAATTCTAAAGGAAGATCTGTTCAAAATCAAAGCATATGTAATGGTTAATCGATCTACCAGATAAAGCACTAGTGGGTGTGCCGAACCTGAAATACTTTACTGCAGCCACTGCACCACCTTAGCTGGCGTTCCATATTCTCCCTAGGAGGGAAATTCAGTCACCGGAGCACACATAATTGCATTCTGAAGTCACGTGGTGACCAGCCCCCAGCATGCAGTGGTAATTTTCGGGATAGGATACGAAGTCATAGTAACAAAATGTGACATGTATCATTGGTGAATTAACACTGAAAACAATATCTTTTTTACCCTATCTGCCGGGTTGCATGACATGAGGCATGGGTATAATAGAAAAGATGAAATGCTAACAGAAGCCAGTTGAAGCACCAACGAATTCACCAAAATGAATTGAAAAATAGGCACGAACCAAAAAAGCAGCATGTGCAATAATTCAATGAACAATTTATTACTATCTCAACACGTCAAGTGTTGAGATATTGGCTACGGTGGAGCATAACTGAGCGGAACTGGCAAGACAATAAGTTGGGAATAAAAGGCTTTTGAATAGTGGAATCAGAGACTGTGAACCAGCAAATGAATAGATTTAGCCGTTTTGGAAGGAAACGACTGTCACCACAAAATTTGCGTGGCTAAGATTTTTTGTATCAAATACTTATCCAACAAATAGCAAAATGAGGATGATGAACGCGACTTGATTAAGGTGGAGAAGAAAGTCACTTCCAAAAAGCGACAGGTTAAGTCGGCAGCAGGTGATTCCATTACCTTCTGTAAGTGCGGTCACTGGCGTTTCGATACAATGAGCCGATGTACAGAGCGAGACAGTAACCTTGGAGGTGACGAGGTAATGAGGTATTGAGGCAATGGTCCAAACTCCGTTTAGAATCGACCAGATAAAATCATTTTTCGAAACACGTCAGGTGCCATCTTTTTCATCTGGAATCTGAGTCGCGCCAGCGTCTTTTCCGGAACTCTCTGCCAAGATATAGGTTTCCCGAATTGAGCTTCCATAATCACCCACAATCTATCGACATTGAGATTCGCGCGTCGCTCCAGTAATAGCAATGAAATGTATTCATTCCAGTCTTAGTTGTTTTGACCAGGACGGGACCACCTACCTCATATTAGGATGCGCCATGTCACAAGCCAAATTCACAAAGTTTTGGTAGCCAACAGCACTTCATTTGGTCGGACGATTTGTCAAGTATCAGTAATCTTTCCGAGACAGTCCGGATCGCGTCTAAGCTGGGGATCATGGAGTAGAACGGAAATTCAATTGGTAGTGCGGTGTGAATGCACAGCTGAAGAGGAGTGAGTTCCCAAGAAAACCGGCGCGCACTCGAATGAACCGCAGGATGCCTAAAAGAATCCGGCAACTTCTGAAAAAAAGATCCCAACTCTTTTTCAAAAAGTTGACCAAAAGGGATACAGAAGATGAGCTAGCATCTCGTAAAATGCGGAACCGCTGTAAATCAGAAATCCGCAAATCGAACATACGAAAACAAGCCACCATTCTGGACCTCGCTTGAAAAAACAAAAACGTACTGTTCAAGTACAGGAGACATCGCCGGAGAAACCAGCCATGTGCGTTCTCCTTGAGGGACAGAAACGGTGAAACAACAAATGATCCAATAGTGGTATCTGAGGTTTATAGAGAACACTATGCGTGTCTATACTCAGCCCCAGCGTTCTCGTCACATCCACTCTTGTCAAGGTGAAACTACGAACAGCCTCTAACCGACTTGGTCCATCCAAGGATCCTGAGAGAAACGACCTTCACACTGAAAAACAATTTACACATGGTGTTTCGTCAGCCGCTTGACGAAGGCCGCCTTTTCTCCACTAGGAAGGAAGCGAATGTCACGCCAATCTACAAAACTGGTGACCGACCATCACCTGGCAGCTATAGGCCTATAAGCCTCACTAACGTGCAGTACAAGGTGATGGAACGCATTCTGAAGCGAGCTATCCTAGATCACCTTACTTCCAGCAATCTGATATCTCCAGCTCAACACGGATTTCCCTC
>NW_008751995.1:23449-26999 GCF_000715545.1 Opisthorchis viverrini | reverse complement strand
CCTTTTAACTGCACCATGAGAAATCGGCCCAAAAGGCATTCGCCATTTTACGGATGATCCGACGCACCTTCTCCCGTATTACTCGCACGGACTTCCAAATACTCTATGGGGCCTACGTCAGACCGCTCCTGGAGTACGCCAACCAAGTTATCTACCCAGGACTCACGAACGACGTCACCCTCATTGAGCGTGCCCAGCGGGCCGCCACGAGAATGGTTGCAGGCCTCAAATCCGTGGACTACGGAACGCGTCTCGCGTCCCCTGGAGTACCGTCATTTCCGAGGGGACCTAATTCGTACCTACGCCCTGTTTGAACAGAGCTTTGCAAACAGGTTTTACACCGTTGACCCAGCACACTCCCGGCGGGGACATAGTAAGAAAATTTTCAAGCTCAGAGCACACACATTGATTAGACCAATTTTTTTCTCATTTCGGGTAGCAGGTGCATGGAATGACCTTCCTCCGGCGGTCGTTCACGCTCCTTCTCGAACCCAGTTTAAAGCACTATTAGACATTTATTTATGCGAATCCTCGCGCTGGCAAGCATACTGCCCCGCGCTGAGAACATAAAGAGCAGTGCTCCACCCTTTCTTCACTTGTGCCTTTCAGGTGAACGACAGCCACTGACCGACAAGAACAAAACCGACCCGGGAATCTTGGGCAAAAGCCTCGATCCTGTGTATCAATCCGTGAATCCGTGAAAACCTTTGTGGAACGCATGCGGAATCGCTGTAAGTCGGAAATCCGCCAATGGAACATACGAAAACAAGCCACCATTCTGGACCTCGCTCGAAAAAACAAGAACGTACTGTTCAAGTACATGAGACATCGCCGCAGAAACAAGCCATCCGTGAATCCGTGAATGCTACCCAATCGCTGCAGTTAGAATAGTGGATCCAATTAGGATTGGACGGCTCTTTTTGGCGGCAGGCCCCTAGAAATAACGGGACGTCATCTCGATTGAAATCGCACAAATTACCTGTAAACAAATGGACCGAACGCATGCGCTGATTGGTCAAAATACGGACGGAAGCGTAATATCGGGGTAGAGCATTTTTAGTTTGACGCCTTCCGCCCAGCTAGTAATATGTTACAACTGTTGTATTGTAGTGTACGCGTATACCGGATGCGCGCCGGATGCGCGCCGGATGCGACTTCCTCTCGTCTCGGCTCAGTTTTTTTATGTTGGCGGCCCGTGAGATATTGTACACTGTGGCACAGGAAACCATATTGCAAATTATTCTGCAAGCTACGTAGTTCGCAGCACAGATTTGTGTAGTCTGTTAACCAACTACTAACCATGCTTGCGATTTCCGTCCCGGCAGAGTAAATCCTAGCAATTTTACAGCAGCAGTTGAGGCAAATGACTGAATTCTTTACTTGATATAAGGAAACTGATGGACGATGGGTCTCCCGCAAACGCCGTTCGTGGTAATGATCATCCCAACCGAAAACACAGCAGCGGGAGCACTCAAAAAGGCCACAATGACAACTACAATCGTTCGCATGGACATCGGCATGACACTGCCCCCTACTACTAGATTCATGTCGGAGTTATCCAGTTGATGAAAATTTGTTGCTCTGTGTGGTGAGCTGGAGACCGCTCAGTGTTAACGCACAAACGGAAGGCTTCTGTTTCAAACCCAACACCGGCATCTCGATTGCTCCTGTCTGGGCGTCCGCCATCTGCCAGTATTTCATCCCTCGTGCCTACTTGGGCTGACATGGCAGCTAGGCACCAAAATAGTGTTACAGCTGAACGGTTACTATTTTTTGTTTCAGTGGCGCAGGTTCTGATTTCACTCCGACTAATAAACGAACCTGGAACGTGTTTCGGAGTCCATCAATTGAACACACAAAGTGCGCCTTTTTCATGCATCTGGGGAAACTTGAAACTAACAGATGAGCTTAGCTGTTTCGTTGCGTACAATAGGTGCTTACTATTTCATGAAACACGACTCGATCTCCTAGGTCTGAGTTAGCTTAATGAGTCTCATAACTCCTCGGGTAATTCCTCGACTCTGTTCGTACCCTGACAAGTAGGACTTTTGACACGCCACCCTACTGTGTGGATCGCAGCCCTCTTGGGTGTATTTTTCGTTCGTTTGTATCAGGAGACCAGATCATCGTACAAGATCGTCATCCTCATCAACAGAATAACATCAGTGTCTAACACTGATGCTTCGCTGTTGTATAACCATGATTTATTTGAAGACTCCATTGTGCAGCAAAGAATGAAATGGACCTGGAAAGGACTTAGTGCCAGCTTACTGAAGTGCGCACGGCTTCAGATGCTTATTCAGACAATCGGGATAGAGACTGGCAAAAAGAACGCCAGTGACATAGATTAGAAGCCATATCCTGCAGCGTTTCCTGCCAAGCACATTGAGGAACGCGCGGTCTCCATCCTGGAAGGTTAGTCGCGCCGATGTCACCCAGACTTCCCTTAATTTCTTCCATACCCATCCGCCAGGTCAAAGGCCGGCCCTTTTTTTGACCGTGTCACTCTGAATTGGGCACGGAAGGCAGCACTCTGGCTAACAAGGATCCTGGACGCGTAATACAGTGCCTAACCAGCGCAGGTTCTGGTGCTGGGCACATTCTTTGATGGAAATCCCCGTTGCACAACCGAACAGCCGCCCTCTGGCTCGTTACGGATTCGCTGACACCAACCCATATGAGCTGTGATTCTGAAGAGACCCCAGTTCTGCTGGTCGAACAGACAGTCTCACAGCTATGCCACAAGACACCTCATACTGTAGCCTGATACACACTTCCCTTGAGGTTCGGGGATATTCCGCGCTGTCACCTAATTTATCTCAAATTGGTGAGGGGGAACCGAGTGTAGTAGGAGTCGATGGCTTAGTTAATCGATTATTGATTCGTTGAGTAGAATGAGAAGACTTCGCCTAAGGATAGGCTTTATTCAACATATAAGCACAGTATAGGCTGAAAGGACAAGTGAAAGTGAATTAATGGAAATAGCAGTAAAGCGTACCTTTCACTACATTCATTCCAAAACGGCCCGTACTGTGGCCTGATGCACACGTCCGTTGAAATTGAGAGACAGCGCTTTGACGCCTCAGGTGTTTCAAATTAGTAAAATTATCCGAGCCTTGCAGATTCGTGTACTGACCTCACCTGTCACCCTATAATCAGAATTATAATCAGAATTACTTTTAAGATACCTAAAACGCCCCACAACCTCGAGTGTATGTCCAGGAGCATAACCTTACACTTTGTGGGTCCGTAGTGCACACCTAAGGACGGGATGACTTTGGACAGTTCGTTTAAAAACAACTGAACATTCTCCTCCTCGAAGACGCGAACGATAACGTCTGCATATTCCAGATCGACAATGTTTCGTCAGAGGCTGTTTGAAAATTTGAAGACCTTCCAGCGTTCGTCTGATTGTTTCAGGGGCGAAATGGTCCAAGTTATAAGAGCGCGAATTTACTGGCCAGAAGGTCCGCGGTTCGAATCCGACCTCCGCCACTCGACTTCCCCTGTCTAGGCTTGGGCAACCTGGCAGTATCCCAGCCCTCGTGCT
>NW_008751995.1:0-21423 GCF_000715545.1 Opisthorchis viverrini | reverse complement strand
AGAAACATTTATTAGTTACCGCAGAAACCAGGATTGTATCTTCTGACTGGGCTGTATCTTGAATTAAGCCACTTTGTGGAGCAGCGTTGCAAGGGTTGGATGAGATGGGTACTTGATACGACAATGCCTGTTTGTATGCCGATTCTAATGCTTTAGATTTTTCTACGGTTTCACGTAGCGTCAACGTATGGTGCTCCAACAACCTCTGGCGGATTTGAGTAGACTGAATGCCCGATATAAATGCGTCCCTGATAGCTTCGTCACGACGTACATCGCCTATCACACTTTGATAATTACAATCAACAGCTAACGTCCGTAACTTGCACATACTGATCGAGTGTTTGCTCGTTGTCTTCTTTGCATGTGTGAAGAACGTGTCGAGCGAAAATTTCGCTTTTGGTGGGGCATAGATTGAACAAAAAGTATCGACAGCTTCTTTGAACGTGGTGCACTCAGAAACGGATTTATAGACACAAGGAGAAAGATAATTGATCAAAAGTTCCAGTTTGTCCGGATTATGCGTCTCAATACAAGATAAAAGATGGGAGAATGTATGATACCAGTGAGTCCATTGGTCGGTTGCATCAGGAGCGTATGGATCCGCGTCAAATCTGGCTGGTTGAGCAAAGCGTTCCATGGATGAGAAATAATATGTTGAATAAATTGTAGTGGGAGTCGATGACTTAGTTAATCGGTTATTGATCCGTTGAGTAGAATGAGAAGACTTCGCCTAAGGGCTTGCTTTATTCAACATATAAGCACAGTATAGGCTGAAATGACAAGTGAAAGTAAATTATTGGAAATAGCAGTAAAGCGTAACTTTCACTACACCGAGCCTCGCAGATTCGTTAACTGACCCCATGTGTCACATTACAAGCGGTACTAGCAAAACTTCCGAGACATGTAAAATACCCCGCAACTTAGAGTGCTTCTCCCTGGATTGTGAGCGACGTGTTCAACGATTGAATGTCGACGAGCACTCCTCACACTTTGTGAATGTACGGTACATGCCAAAGGACTGGATGACTTTGGTACGTTCATCCAGAAACATCTGTGCCTCCTCGTCTTCGAGGACGAGAACGATCTCGTCTGAATAATCCAGATTGACAAGGTTTTCATCAAAGACTATTGGAACGCCAGGATTTTAAATGCCTTCCAACTTGAGTCAATCACGAAATCATATAGGAATTAGGAAAGGGAGCATCTCTGACAGACAGCACTTTGTATACGGAGGCTTTTGGTGCGGACTCCGTATTGTGTCACCCGGAAATCTGAGCTTATAAAGAATTCATTGTCTTTTGAAACTCACGGATTATTTCCTGATGGGCAAGCCTTTCAAGAAGAACAGACCGGTCAACGGAGTTGAACGTGCCTTGGACTTCCAGGAATACTAAAATTGTGGGTCGTTCTTACATATCGTATTTTGGCCTACTACTTAACGCACATCCACCAACCCATCACTACGCACCACTACGCTTTGTAACAACGCACTGGTAATGTCACCTCGATGGGTGATGAAACGTTTGCAATCAAATTGCTCAGCTCAGTGAATAAACCAACTACCGCATATCGTTTTGTTCTAGCACCAGGGTGAGTGTGAATATTTGGGCAGCGCAACATCTAAAGGGCAGGAGTCCCACCTGCCGCTCCCAGATCAGTGTTTCACAACCCATCATAGGGTGACGAAGGATATATGATGCTAAGCGTTTCGTTTCGACTGGGGTCAAGACCACCCTCTTTGATTCCCGCCCTCACTACAAGGCCTCTTATATAAAAATGGAAACCATAACTGACTCTACATAGTCTTCTGGGGCATTGTCCTTTTACCAAATACACCCAACCAGACCAGACAGGCGCTTACTGAGGACCTCACCCCCATCATTGATCGATGCGGGTGGGAGGTCGTCCAGACCAGGTGCCTGGTGGCGCTTGAGAGAACATGTGAAGTCGTAAGCCTCCGAGGCTGTATGGTGTCCCAGATCCACTGTCCAGGATCCCCATTCAGCTGTAGTATCCAGATCAGTGACAGCGGATGGCCATGAGAATTGTTGTTCGAAGCCTGGCTCAGTAGCCGATACGTTCTTTATTCGTGATGGTCACGTTACTCTGATCCTTGATAGTTTCACTCATTGGCGGTTTCTCGGAATCAGTCAACTAATCTCCGGGCCGTCCCGGCTTTCAGGTTTCTCCGCTTTCCTCAGCATATCGACTACTATCCAGGCTTGGACATCCTGGCAGTATCCCAACCCTTGTGCCTTCCTCCTCGGCATCGCAACGAGACACCGAAAGGGTGTTTAGGCTGAACAGTTGATTGGATAATTTGTGTTCTTGTATGGGTGTGGAGCGTGCTCTTTGTGGACAGATGATGTGAGGCGTTTACAGGTCTTTTTACCACTAATGCTTCAGAAGCATTGTCGGTGTCGGATGGTGTCGGAATTGTAAGGAGGCAATCAGAAAATGGGTGTTTGGTTGTGCTTCAGGTACCTTACTCACAGCTCCATCAACTACGTCCACTCGACCATATGCTAATCATTTCAAAACCGAGTCTACCGCGACGAATGATGTTCCTTATGCCTCCATAATGGTGGAAACTGCGATGTGGACAGCGCATGACCTGACAGAAGAGTGTGAAGAAGATCACGAAGAGTTTGAGTTTTGTTGGTGTATTACGCCTGGGATCCTCGTGGTCCCTCCTGTGCCTGACTGGAGACATTGCAAGAAACGGCGGCTGATCGACGTCAGCGGTTTTCGTGCTCTCACTCTCTTTCCAGGTTGTATGATTTGGGCGCTTGGAGATGTGGGTACATCAGTATGCTTTCCATTCTAAAGCTTCATATATTGGTAGTTAAACTTTGTTGTTTTACGGCAGAGAAGGTTGTCAGCGCTGGTGGTGCTGTTTGACTATGATGATGCGTGGGCGGCTTTTTTCTTGCTTGCTTCAAAGTATGAACATTAAAAGCATCGCGATCGATTGTGTATCGAGGCTTGGGGATATCAGCGTCGGTCGATGCGCTGATGTTGCTTCCAAAACAGATGCAGGACGAACAGAGTGATCAGCCCCAATTCGTAAGTCTGCAGGGAGGGAGTTATTAAAGGGCTAGGGTGGGGGGAAGAAAGAGGGTGCGAAAGAGAGAGGAGTGGTATCAACCATAGGCTCTTTTCGTCTACCCGTTCTGCTGTATGTAGCAAGTAAGGTGACCCGGCTGATGAAACCACGTGGCGGCAAACGTCACTGGGTCACTTGACTGTTGGTTATCTGACCGAAGGGTCTTATGCTACTCGCTGCCTATCAAATAGTAAACAAAATAACACCCTTCTAAATCCATAAGATCATTTCTATATAGGAGCTTTTAACGTCCATACTTTATGTCAAATTGGCAAACAGGCAATATTTACTGAAATCTTATACTCCCATAAAGTTTATGTATGCTGCGTCTCCAAAACACGCATACAAGACCTGAACATGGTTATGCATCGCAGAACGCCAAGGATGAACTCAGTTCTTTCACATTTATCTCCGTGTGACCGGTGACCCAGAAGCGATGACTCGTGGAATGTACGGCGTGGAAGTCGAACTCAACGCCAGAGCTGAACACGCTTAGCTGGATTGGATCCCAGTGAACAGTCGTCTTTGCGCCGTCCGGTTATCCAGTTCAATCAAGCTCAATGCCTCTCGGCATAAAAAGCGGTGCCTGTTTGTAGTGTCGGCTTATCCCTCAACGGACTGTAGTTCTGATGCTGAGAAAGGTACTTTCTATCGAGAGCTATCCGGGCTCATTCGTCAGGCGAAACCACTGACACTGTGATTTGTGCAGGCGATATGAATGCCCAAACAGGTCATCTGGGCTCCTTGGAATCACATTTGGGCGGTCGATTCGGAGTCGCTTCCCGCCGCACAGACAATGGAGATCAACTCCGTCAGTTACGTGCTGACCATGAATTGTATCTGACAAGTACGAACTTTTAACACAAACGTTCACATAGCGTAACCTTGCGGCCACCAACTGCAAATCAACCATGGACCCAGTTGAACCACGTAGCCACCGGCCTCCTATGGAGAGCCACAATTCAAGACTGCTGTTCCCTCTGGGGTACACCACTTGATTCCGATCATGCCATGGTGCGTGCTTACTTGACAGTTCGTTTTCCTTCAGGCCCTCGCAAGCTAGCAAGAAGTATGCCAATCCACTATCTTCGAAGAACTGCCATAGCTCAACAGTACCGATCTGAGCTACCTCAACAACTCTTCACGGACACTGTGTGAAAATTACCGTGGCATCAGCCTGTTTGCTGTGGTATCAAAGGTTCTCTCTTATCTTATCCTTGGAAGGTTGACCGAACACAGGGAGAGACAGATCCGTGAAAACCAAGCTGGGTTCCGTCCCAGAAGAGGATGCACCGATCATATTTTCACCTTCCGACAAATTCTTGAACAGCGGCACTGATTACAGCAACCAACAATGGTTGTATTTATCGATCTGAAAGCTGCCTTTAACTCTATGGACCGTCAGGCACTATGGCAGTGTATGCGAAGCAATGGTGTTCCCTATAGATTCTTGACTCTCCTTAAGGCGCTATACGCCAACTTCCGCGGCCGTGTGAAGGTCTACGGAAAACTGTCGCCTGAGTTCGCCACATTCAGTGGTGTCAGACAAGGCTTTCCTCTTTCACCTTTCCTCTTCAACTTCATCATTGATACGATCATGGAAGACTCACTATCAGTCTCCAATTGCTGTGGGGTCAAAGTGCTCCCTAAGCGTCCGCTCACAGATATCGAGTATGCAGACGACATAGCTCTTCTCGCATCTGACCCCGTGGTAACACAAACAATATTAAATATTCCAAGTAATTCTGCTTCACGGTTCGGCGTGTGCGTCACACCTGCAAAGTGTAAAGTGCTACTGCACGGCTGTGTGGCTCGAACCATAGCCTTATGCTTGTGAATGAGCCGATTGATGTAGTAGACAACTTTGTTTTGCTGTCGATGATGAGGGTACTGAGAACTTTGTTTAACTGGGCAGCCAGAGGCGGTCAAACGATGGCTTGGCAGTGGTTCTTACAGCTGACAATGATGATTGGTGTGGTGGGACAACTGTAACCATAGTTGCATCACACCATACAATGTGGTTGTGGGGATGACTTGCCTTGTGTGTGGTTGAAGTATTTGAAACAAGCTGGGCAGATCGACTGATCAGAAACACACTGATACCTGTTTTATTCAGAATCCATGTTTTTTTCTGAACTGTACACAGGTCTTTCATAGGTAGCTTCTTCCAGTAGGATAGTACTTGAGGAAACTTCGCACTTTCATAAACAGTCGTGCGTAAGTCTGATTGGAATGGGACCTCAAGGCTACTCAAGCAAAGTGCTGTCTCAAGTGAGGTTCGTATGCGATTCGATCATGAAATGTCTGCGTGAATTCGGGGTTTCTTCAAGCAAAACGCAGTCACTCTTATGTCGGTGCACTTCCTTATTGGTGTAGGTATCTAGCGCTACCACTTTCACAAGCTGAATGATTTCTGACGCCAATGGTTGAACTGTGGAAGACCTTCACTAGGTTGTGTTCTTGTATTGATTTAATAGCATTGATGTCAATTGGCTTCTAAATGAATGGTTTATGTGTGGACCTGGGACTAGCTGAGCAGTTTGGGCCGTAGTCCTGTGAACAGAATGGCATATACCCAAAATGTACTTCTAAATCTGAGTAATAGGCCGCTGTGTTCTTGGAATCTCCTCTCTAGGGAATTATTCGATTCCGTTGTGTGAATTTTGGACTGGACCATTTAGTACTGGTCTTGGAAACACAATCCTCTGAAATTGGGCTCCAGAGTTGCACACGTTTAAAATACTCTAACCGTTCACCAGTGGTCAGATGTTCCTATCAATAAGTATGGTTCAAATCCAATTTTACGTGATCGAAATTCAGCGCTCACAAACCGGTCAGTTGACGCATTGTTCTTACAGCCAATCTGAAGCTGTTAACTCAGAGGTCAATAGTCTGCTCCCTTTGCATTGTACTGACGAGTTCCAGAGCGCTTATGTGGCTCAACTTTTCTAGGTCCGGGATGTGGTTTTTTAAGAATTCTTTTTACTGACTTCTAGTATGTGATTCCTTCTCTGGGATCTCTTGCCGAAGGCCTTACCCGACTGTCTGCTTAATCAACCAGTATTTTAGCACATATTATTCGGCGGTAATTCTAGTAAAACTGCATGTCCGGAACATTGTTTGTTCTCTTACACCCCTCAATTTTATTTCAGAATCTGACCTACCTTTGTCCGTATCCGAAGCGGTATCAGTGGAAGGTTCTCTATGAATATTTCGTGAGTGATCGGCACATGAGTACGTCCACTACGAGGATTGGTCTGTAACGCAGCAATCTCTGTCGCACAATGGCCTGTTTCGTGCAAGAGTGGCCAGTTTTCCCGCGTTGTTCAATAAGCCAGTCGGTTCCTTGTTCTTTGCATGTTTCAAATGAAGAGAACATTTTTTGTGTCGTCTTTGATAAGGACCTACTCATTTTCGATCAGAAGGTGTGCATGGTTGTTGATCTATCTGTCACTTGTAGACGTCAGCTGTGATTCTTCATTACGAGCGCTCTGAGGATTCCCTTCTGCAGTACGGTGTGAATATCGGGAGCGTTCTGAGGGCAGATGCTAAATACATCACTCTATTGGTAAGGGGGAACTTTTGATTTTTAGGCTTTCTAGACAGCGGCTGGGTATTTTTTGACGCTACGATTCAAATCCCAGGCAGTCAGTTCCACAAATTCGCCGTTGGGAAGTGAAAGGTAATGTTTTGTGTCCCTATTCACCTGTTCCTCAGGGGGGCTGGTGAGTTGCCAATAATCGATCGTGATTGGGCCGTTGAGTCTCTTACCACAATCATGGTCGGAATCGATGTAAATTGGTAAGTTTAACCACAACATGTGATTTCTGCTTCCAGTATTTGTATGTATGGGGAACATCTATTCACGACTTTCAAGAACGGCACAGTTTATATCCTAACGTGGGATGGGAAGCCGTTGGGCGACTTTGCGACATTAAGCAAAACTCCGTTTTTTCACGATGTGGAACACTCTAGAGGCAAGTCATGTTCAAATAATCCCACATTCGACTTTCTCACTGTGTTTACGAATTGCCGCTGATTCATTTTAGACATCCACCAGTGTTCATTTGTGCGCGCACCCAACCAACTGACCTAATCGATCGGAAATAATCCCAAAATGTATATGCAGTAGAGTTTGGTCTAACGGTGATTCACCTTGAATAAAATGTATCGATGCAACTCAGCCATCATTCACCGTTAGCCCAGAATAATGTGACGAACAAAGCACATAACTGTAGCTGTCCAAGACTAAACCATAACGGGTTTTGAGTGGTCACTTTCCAAATGTGTTCACTGCGCTACCGAAGGGTGTTACTGCAATCCGAAGGGCAGCCGATTTCTCTGATCTGGCTTTCATTTACACACTGGATAACGGATTGTATGCCGAAGTTAGTGAATGCACGTGTTCATTGAGTTCGAAGCAACAGGTTTCTTTTGTACTGATTGTGAGATCTACCTGCTAGGACATACCCAGCGAGGAAGTTTTCAGCACTACTATTGGTGGCTTGTTCGGGTCATTCAGAGCCGTGATGACTCGAGTCGAGATGTTTATGTTCACAGTGGTGTGGTAGCAGACAGGTGGATCCCTGTTCCTCAATAAATGTTCTAGTCACGGATGGGATTGTTTCAACTTGGAAAAGCGTGAAAGCTTCGAACGGATTAATTGCTGTCGGCCAAAGTTATACCATTGTGGAGTAATCTTGCTTTAATTATTGTAGAAAGGTTTAAATGCCTGCTAGGCAAATACCTCTGATATTGATTCAACTTTTGGAAGCACGAGCCTTTCCCCAAAGGAGGTCTGTTTCTCAGCACCTGTGCTAAGCTTTTGATTGGATGACGACCAACGACAGAGCTGACAGACCACTGATCCGTTGATCTCGCCCACTGAAACAGAGGAAACCCTCTTATGGTTGATCTCGAACGAACTATTAGAAGTGGGCTTTTCGATTGCATTAACTTGGGAAAACCCTTGGTATTTTTCTGCATAAGCACAGCTGGGAAGAAAAGCAATCGCGTTTCGTTTTTGTATTTGCGAAACTAATATGTCGCTTCCAAAAATTGCGCCCACTGAACTTCATTCTTTTATTCATGATTTCGCAATAAATCACAGGAAATGAACAGTAGGTGGCGTTTGTGCTTTTTTGATATCCGTCATGAATCGTTCTCTGATGGACGAAGGGAATCCACAGCTGGAGGATGTGGCGTTTAATACTGAGACAAACTCGATGAGTTTCAGATATTCATTATGTGTCTATGCTTCTGTGGATTGCCGTCGGCCAGGAGACATGTAATCTGGGATTTAACTATTGAGTGCAACGTTTCTCTGGCTTATTTCCACAAATAAATGAAATCCTCACCGTTTCTATGGTTCATTGCTGTTGCTAAATATCATACCTTGCTAATGGTGACAAAATACAACGATATGATGTGGCACAAGGGTAGTGCTTGATACTAAGTGGGTGAATAATTTTTATCTGCACTTTTGAAATGCTTTTTTGTGCAAGCGTGTTCCGGCTCCCACTTGATGGCAGTCTGTTTCTTCTCCATACCTTCCGGTAAATTTGATGTGAAAGCAATTAGGTTGCTTTTTCACCGATGCGATGCGCCGCGGGATTTTTGTTTTCGGTACGATTGTTGTTTGTTTCTCCCAAATAGGGACCTCCCTCTAACGGGAGCACATTTTTTAGATCCCGCAAACTTTACCTTTAGGTCGATGAACAATGTGAAACGGGTTGTGAAATAGGCTCTTCAGGGTAAATGCGAATCGATTATTCTGACGACGCAGCATTTAAGAATGCAGCGAAGTCGGAAACTTTGGCTAGGTTCAACCAGTTTCCAATGCCGTCTGTGTTTCACTGGTACACAGTAGGACCGGATGAGATTTAATCTCTCTTGTAATTAATTTCTAATATATAATGTTACAAGTCACTAGCATGCCAACGCTGGTTGACCAGCGTTGGTTTACGTCAGCGAAGCATCAGTGCCGAACGTCGATGTGCTGTCGATGATTATGATGATGGTGATGACTAATCTGTTGTAGATAATTTTTACATTATAAATTTGAGGATGACCAGTCAAATAAAGGTATCCGTGACAAGCTAAAGGAGACTGATTTTAGATTCAAGGGGAAGGTCACCAAATACTTACACCAGTTAATTAGTTTCCCCCGAACCAACTGAGCATTGATGTCCATAGTGGTATCTCACTTTAATTCTTCCTTGTGTGATAGTGAAGCCTCTAGTGGGACCGAATAGAGTCATATATATGCATCTATAACATATAATGTGTGTAGGTATATGTGCTTATGTAGGTTTCTACGTATACCTTCCTGTGTAATATATATCATATTTAAACGCTAGATCTTTCTGCCTGCCAAGGATGACTTTCCCTAGAGAGAACCCTTTGGCCAGTGCACCAAGTAGTCCATATTGTGGGAACCGTCTTGTTCTCCGTTATGAACTCTCGAGAAATATACTCAACTTTCTCCAGGTTCATCAGCATACGCATGTTTCGGTCTAAGTGCATTGAAGAGTGTACCCATTAGAATATTTACTCTTGGATGGTGGTTCAACACTTACTTGTAGCATGTGTGGGGACACAAGATTTTGTTTCATATTGCGGCAGCCTCGAAATTTTAAGGTGCCCTCTTGTCACCTTTCTACTCTGCCTTAGAGATCTCACTATGGATAGGTATTCACTTAAATGTTTTGCTACTCCATTACCCAACAGAAGGTCATCAAAATTGTCTAATCCTGATAAATACTTCGTACGATCAGTTGTTCTCTGACATCCTTTAGCAACGCAGCTTTGTGAGTGTCAGTCACCACAGACGCAGTCCCTGATACCTCTAATTCGCATTACCGGTATGTGTTAGGACGCATTTTGTTGTTGGGCACAGCCGTGAATATCATATTACGTGAACAGATACTGAACATACTATCTCTCTTCTGAACCGTGGGATTATTTGACTATGAAGACTCATCATTTCACCATTTCACTTGAGCGAGATCACTCGGCGGTTGGAGCGCGAAGTTGTCGGCCGGAAGGTCCGTGGTTTGAGCCTGACCTCCGCCTCTCGACTTCCCCTGTCTAGGCTTGGGCAACCTGGCAGTATCCCAGCCCTCATGCCCCTTCGGGTAGCAAGGCAGCTAGGCACCAAAAGAGTGTTACAGCTGAACAATTTTTTCATTTCATTTGAGCCGCTCAATAGTGTATACCTACTTGTAAGATAACACGTTTTCTGGTTGACTTCCATTAGTTATGGTCGAGTAGAGACTTCAAAGAATACGCAGGTATTTTGACTGCCGAATTCACCACAACTGTTTACTATCGCTCATTGCCCTAACAGATAAACTAACTGCTTGGCTTTGAACAACATGGGAGGTTTTCAAAGTGACTTTGCCTCTCATGGTGAGTTTTTGAGAGGCAAATGTGGAACAAAATAGAGTTCGTGCTGGGGACCTCATAAGTGTGCAATTATTGAGATGTGTATCGCTTTTATCATTTGTATTAATTGGCACAAGCCGTCCTTCTCATTCGTCCTCCACGATCTCAAAACTTCTTTGGATGAATTGTGTGCAAATCACAAGACAGGTTGTTGCAAAAAATAAATAACTTTGGGGGACTAGAGGCGTTTACTCATGTCGAATAAGTCATTTGACGTACTTCGTCTTTCTGGTTCTTTCAATGGGTAACTGATTCGTTCGAAGGTCTTCCTCTTGCCAGTCTTGTACGTTTTACCAGTATCCATCTACACTTCAAGAAGAGGGACAGTCTCAACGTTGTAGAAATCAATAGGTCACTCACTGTCATTCACATTATCTTGAACACACATGGACCGAATCTTTGTATGCATTATGTTCCGTTTTCAGCTCGCAAGTTGTCATCTCCCGGTATCTTTTGCCAAGCTGTTGAATGGGCACCGACTTTCGGAGGTGTAATAACGATTTTATCCTCGGGCGACATAGCTCTACTGAGAGTTCTGAAAAATGGTGATGGAGTTTGGGTACGTGCTGAAGTTTGAAGCTTTAATCTTTTTGGCAGTGAACTTGTTCATTGTCGCATAGCACTGCTAACACAGATTTGTGCTAAACCTGTCTGACGAATCTTGTTGTTGATACTAGAAGTCCCTGCTGAATTTGCACGATGTCTTGATGTGGTATTATGTTCCGGGATCCTTTCGCTTAGGTGGTGAGCAGGAGAAAAACGCTGTTACAAACAAACAGTTACGGTTAGGGTCAAATGTACTGATCCCTTGACTGGTATGAAATGGAGAGTGTGTCGTCTGTTGTAAAAATTTCGATTGCGTTCAGTCAGTCTATCCTGAACGAAATGTATGCAGTCGAATGCGTTTTTTTTAGTGTAAGTATACTGATTACTGCGCCTCGTGAAAGATATCGAGCAGAGACCACCTAACCAGCCCTTCATCCTACATGGTGTTATGTAGATAAAGACTTCGTCATTTGCCTACAAACCTTATGCTTTTTGTTCCCGTGGAGATGTTTGTGGCTCTTGAGAAAGTGAACTGGCGCGCGACTTAAAACTATTGATTCGTTTAGCAGGATATTAAGCGACCTTGACTTACTGTGACCTCAGGTATGAGAACTCACCAGATATCAGAAAACAGCATGAGGTCTAATAGATGTCCCATTTGAGTCCAAACCTGATGCCAATTTGATTTGCAAATGGACGGTTTCGCGTTCATCTGCTTGGCACCTGGCGTCCCAAAGGAGAAGTAGTTGATCAGATCCCAGTAGTCAGTCTCCTAATCAGCCAGTAGTGTGTTTTCTCCTAATTTCGATCATTCCTTTTGGCAGTAGTTTGTCATTATCTTGTATTTTCAGAATTTAGAAGGAATCTGGGCTGAATGTACCGAAAATCCAGTTTGTCTCTCTGTCAACAATCGATTCCGTACCGTGGCAGTTGGGAGTGAGAAGTGAGTCAGTTTAATACATACTTACACTCAGTCCCGATATACACAAGCGTTTTGGGTGCGTTGTTAGTGGGGACCGCTGTATCGAGTTCAGATTTACAAACCATAGCTCATAATTTCGAAAACGAGATGTGAACTCTGTATTCGTTCCTACGGACTTTGTCGTTTGTGGATCTCACGTTATACCCTTCCGAGTACGCTTGCTTCCGGTGGACAAAGTAGCTGCATGAAGGAACTACGTTGTACGTAGAAATCCCCTCAATTCATATTTCCCATGCGTGTGGTTTTGCTTTTAACGATGAAAAACTGCCAAGCGAAAGGGATAACAGATCCCTCTGCCCATCAGGTTAGTCCCTATCAGGATGACACATGTGAGTCGTCGCTTCTCAGGTTTAACCATTTTCTGCGTTCTTTTCATTATCGCCTTCAAGTTTCGTCAGTAGGTTATCAGATCTTCCAAGAGAATTGTGGAAACTAGGAAGTTCCAGTTTGAATGCTCCCGGATAGTCAAATATCCCAACAAATTTGTTGCGTGTACTGAACCAAGAAATCGCTCCATGGTTGGGCGAAGCTTCCTTCCTTTCCTTCCAATTCCTCCGCCCTTCAGAGGATGGAAGTTCACTGATAGGCATCGGGATTTAGGCTGACGTAGTCCATATAGTTGAATCGCTTATTCACTCATACCCTTCGGAGAAATCTACCTTGACTGTGAATGCTTCGGGTCAACTCTCAGATGAACAACTCATTTCCTTGAGTTGTATAGGATGGTGGTATAGGCAGTCAGTTTCCGACCAAGCTGCTACAGGACTGGATAGGACTAAATTCAAACCTCATGGTTGCAGACGAGCCAATTGATGTGGGAGATAAGTTTGTTTACCTGGGCAGTTGTGTAGGTGCCGGCGCACTTGATGGAGATAAGATTACTTCTCGAATCGGGAAAGCCAGTGCAGCTTTTGCCAATCTCCGACACCTATGGCGCCCATATGACGTTAGTTTGTCTCTTGAGGGTAGAATTAACACCGCGACAGTGCAGTATACAGTGCTTTATAGATTGGGGACGCGGCTTCTACGCACAGAGGACATACGAAAAATGTCAGTGTTTGACGATCGGTGTCCGAAGCACTGGTCAGGTATGATTAGAACGTCGGATTGATAATGTTGAAGTACGCCAAATAGTTCTTAGAAGAAGGAACTCTGCCGCGATAGATGAATTACTTACGTTCCTTAGTTTACGCTGGTTTGGACTTACCAGAAGATCAACTGTCTCACAGAGCTCTTCTGAGTGAAAGGGATCAAGAGGTGGAAAGTGTATGACCTGGCAACGAAGTATGAAAACACCAACGCGTAAACTGAGTCGAATTGACATCTGTCGCCTCCCTGGGATGGGGGCCCTGGGACTCAAATCACCAATTGTTAACAGCACTGGCAGAAATGGCCCAATCGCTCAATCAGTGGCCCTTAGGCATCGAGGCCATCGTAATCAGCCAGTAGTGTGTTTTCTCCTAATTTCGATCATTCCTTTTGGCAGTAGTTTGTCATTATCTTGTATTTTCAGAATTTAGAAGGAATCTGGGCTGAATGTACCGAAAATCCAGTTTGTCTCTCTGTCAACAATCGATTCCGTACCGTGGCAGTTGGGAGTGAGAAGTGAGTCAGTTTAATACATACTTACACTCAGTCCCGATATACACAAGCGTTTTGGGTGCGTTGTTAGTGGGGACCGCTGTATCGAGTTCAGATTTACAAACCATAGCTCATAATTTCGAAAACGAGATGTGAACTCTGTATTCGTTCCTACGGACTTTGTCGTTTGTGGATCTCACGTTATACCCTTCCGAGTACGCTTGCTTCCGGTGGACAAAGTAGCTGCATGAAGGAACTACGTTGTACGTAGAAATCCCCTCAATTCATATTTCCCATGCGTGTGGTTTTGCTTTTAACGATGAAAAACTGCCAAGCGAAAGGGATAACAGATCCCTCTGCCCATCAGGTTAGTCCCTATCAGGATGACACATGTGAGTCGTCGCTTCTCAGGTTTAACCATTTTCTGCGTTCTTTTCATTATCGCCTTCAAGTTTCGTCAGTAGGTTATCAGATCTTCCAAGAGAATTGTGGAAACTAGGAAGTTCCAGTTTGAATGCTCCCGGATAGTCAAATATCCCAACAAATTTGTTGCGTGTACTGAACCAAGAAATCGCTCCATGGTTGGGCGAAGCTTCCTTCCTTTCCTTCCAATTCCTCCGCCCTTCAGAGGATGGAAGTTCACTGATAGGCATCGGGATTTAGGCTGACGTAGTCCATATAGTTGAATCGCTTATTCACTCATACCCTTCGGAGAAATCTACCTTGACTGTGAATGCTTCGGGTCAACTCTCAGATGAACAACTCATTTCCTTGAGTTGTATAGGATGGTGGTATAGGCAGTCAGTTTCCGACCAAGCTGCTACAGGACTGGATAGGACTAAATTCAAACCTCATGGTTGCAGACGAGCCAATTGATGTGGGAGATAAGTTTGTTTACCTGGGCAGTTGTGTAGGTGCCGGCGCACTTGATGGAGATAAGATTACTTCTCGAATCGGGAAAGCCAGTGCAGCTTTTGCCAATCTCCGACACCTATGGCGCCCATATGACGTTAGTTTGTCTCTTGAGGGTAGAATTAACACCGCGACAGTGCAGTATACAGTGCTTTATAGATTGGGGACGCGGCTTCTACGCACAGAGGACATACGAAGGATGTCAGTGTTTGACGATCGGTGTCCGAAGCACTGGTCAGGTATGATTAGAACGTCGGATTGATAATGTTGAAGTACGCCAAATAGTTCTTAGAAGAAGGAACTCTGCCGCGATAGATGAATTACTTACGTTCCTTAGTTTACGCTGGTTTGGACTTACCAGAAGATCAACTGTCTCACAGAGCTCTTCTGAGTGAAAGGGATCAAGAGGTGGAAAGTGTATGACCTGGCAACGAAGTATGAAAACACCAACGCGTAAACTGAGTCGAATTGACATCTGTCGCCTCCCTGGGATGGGGGCCCTGGGACTCAAATCACCAATTGTTAACAGCACTGGCAGAAATGGCCCAATCGCTCAATCAGTGGCCCTTAGGCATCGAGGCCATCGTCTTCAATGCGTACCCAGTCAGTTTCCGAACAAAATGAACATGTCATCGTCTCCAAAGCTGGCTGAATGCCCCACACTCCCGTCGGTGATCGAACTGTACTGGAGCCGGCGAACAAAATGAACATGTCATCGTCTCCAAAGCTGGCTGAATGCCCCACACTCCCGTCGGTGATCGAACTGTAACATCTGGAGCCGGTGTGTTTGTGGTACACGGTATATAGCTGATAAATCGAATTTGACTGAATTGAAGCTGTGAACTATGAAAGCCCGTTCTCATTTGGATTGTTGACTTATGTCTCCTTGGATGGTGACATCAATGTTTATCCATATTACTACCCGTAGTCCAGTCACGTAGTTAATCAAGCTCAAACAGCTAACTTGTCACCCTCTCTACGTCTCAGTCTCCCAGTCTCCTGTTACTCTTCCTCCTCCCATATGCGTTTGTACTCTCACTTTCCTGCCTATCATAGTTGGTCAAGACTGTAGCACACGGACCTGTATCATTGATGCATGGTTTTCCGTTGATAAGCCGAACTGTGGTGTGGTGCCGTAGTTGGTGGGTTGTTGCTTTTTAACAAAACTACAAACTCTAACGAAATCAAAATTCTCAGACAATCATTAGTTTGCCCTTACGACGAAAATGTTGGAGACGGAGTTTACCCCCGAGAAGGTAGTTATCTGATATTCTTCGGGTAAATTATTGCATGTCGGTTTCCGGGACACTGAGATGTGTGAAGTAATCGGGATACATGAGCGGATAAAACGCTCAATTGGCCAGTTTGGCGGTTTGCACAACATTCTTCTAGTTGCTGTTTTCCTGTGGTCAATTTTTAGTAATCCCATTTGTAGCGATAATTCTGATTATTTCGTTTTCAGCACAGAAGTGTCCCTGTATCGGTTGGATGAAACAACGGGAACCGTGTTCGTCCAACAGCGTCTCCGGGTTTCAAACCGCGAATACCCAGGTGAGTCAGGTTTTTCGCAACTCCTACGGATTGTTCATTCTCAAAATTGGAAGCACCATATCTCTGTTTTCTGAGCTGATTTCGATGTATAGGTACTGTATTTTCTACGTTCCTTATGTTTGTCGTTGAACCTGGTGCGCAACAATCATATTCTTGTCAGGTCAGGTTGGGTTGGTTTTCACTAACGGTAGCCTAAAAACAATTGTATTCTACACATATGTACCACAGCATCTGAAACGGAAATAAAACAACGCATACAAGTTGGAAAATCTGTGATTTTTTACTGCACATAAGCAGAGGTGGTGTTTTTTCGTCGGTTCTATCTTTCTCACTCAGCGAGAATTCCTGTGAAAATGGTCTTGGCCTGCTTCGTGCGGTCATGAATCCTTGGTTAGTCCCGTGGCTTAACTGTCTGTTCTAACTTGGAGAGTTTGCTATCGTAGTTTTTCACTTCCTTTCAAAGAGCGACCGGGATCACTTACCTTCACGAACCTATGGTGCATGATTGGGTCCGTAGGGTTTCCAGGAGTTGTCTTTTAAAGAGGGATAGAAGCTAGCAGAAGATCAACTACAACCACTAAACGCTAGTCACTTGATGGGCATCACGTTTTGTCGTCACCTATCCGACCCTAGTTATAAGAATATAAAGTTTATCTTATTTCTCAACGGTTACACGCTAATGGAACTCCTAAATGAATCATCA
Source organism: Opisthorchis viverrini (assembly GCF_000715545.1). Lineage (NCBI taxonomy): Eukaryota > Metazoa > Platyhelminthes > Trematoda > Opisthorchiida > Opisthorchiidae > Opisthorchis > Opisthorchis viverrini. The sequence goes on along the minus strand of NW_008751995.1, from coordinate 4,596 downwards.
TTTCGGAAATTGGGTCATTTCCTGTTGCATACTAAAGGGATTAAGACTATTTGTAAGTGGTGGCCAAAGTCATTACTAACGATTTACTTGTTTTCAACTAAATGATCTGAGGTCTTTTGGCTATAGCAAGCAATCGTAAGTAACTTGGCCCACGACTCTCCAAAGTATCGTGTTCTAATGAAATTTTTGAACAAAAATGACCTTACTTCCGCCAATTATGGGAACATTGACCAGAAAACTAGATAGTATTTGTAACGAATCCATCTTCCTGTGAGACACCAGTACATAATTCTGTAGAGACGAAGGCTCTGATCCATGTGGTATAATGTCTTACCTTCTGATGCCCTTACCTCCTGAATACCGTCCCCAATGCAATGCTCTTGACCCCCTCTTTTACTGTAATAGAGAAGTCAAAATTTTACTCACTCAGGTTGTTTTTAACACATTCTGCTTGTCGGCCCATGGACCCGGGCCATCACTTTTTAACCCAAACCTTTTATAACGTCCCCTAAAGTGTGTTGTTCAATTGACCTTGTCAACAGACGCAACAACCCTTGTGGGACCGGCCACCAAACTGGCTTGGTCCACGGATGGCTACACGTTGGCAGTCGCTTGGGCTAACTGTGGCTGGGCCTTGTGGTCTGTTTTCGGAGGTTTGCTACACACCAGTCTCGGGGAACGAGTGGGTTTAGCGGACCGTATCAAAGTATCACAAATGGTATGTGCTGATGAACATGGTTTTTCGAATTCCGCGTCAAAACTTATTTCACCTTCCCCACTCATCGTTGTCTGTGCATTTCTTCGGGCTGGTTTTTCTCGCACTTGTGTATCATTTTCTTACCTTTAGTTAATAAATCGATTGCGTAGACTTGGTCAATCATATGATCCTTTTTGCATATTTGACCACGTTTAACGTGAATGGAACACTCTCATGTCACACTGATCTGTTTTCAGTTACCCCAGCGAAGCCGTTCTTTCGCTACAGGTGGAATACATTCAGGGTGAAACAGATGTCTTATTGATCTGGATCTACCAAGATAATCTACTGGTCTGCTGATTCACATTAGGACCATAAATGTTTGTCATCCTTGATGGCTATGCTTTCCCGGTCATCTGCCTTTTGCGTGTTCGATATTATTAGTACTCGGTATCTTCGAAAGGTGTTCAGTAAACTTCGCCTGCGGTTTGCGAATATTTTCAGGCCTGGTCCGCGAACGATTGCCAATTGGTAACCGTAATGTCTTTTTTGAGTCCCAAGAAGAATCATTCTCCTACTCTTGAACGATCGGCGGCTGTCGAGGTGGAAAATGAAAGGTGTGATAGTGAGCAACATCAATGTCCTGCTCATATTGCGGTGTTCCAGTTGGCTCGATCCGCACTGACTACCAACCCAACGTCGGTTAGTGAGTATTTCACGCTAACATGGTTTTTTTTCATGAAAAATATTTGTAGGCTAGTTTTAGGCGATTCGGAGCTCGTGTTATTGGCCGCGTCAATTCTGCATACGCACCGGAAATCTCAATCTGGTTGGTACAAAAGTGATAAGCTTTCCTTCATAACCGGTGTTGCAAGTCTCGCCCTATGGATAGAGTAAGAAATTCTCGTTGATTGGCAAGGCTCTGGATGATCGAATTCTAGCGATAGGTAAAGCATGGATAACTGAACTGGTTGTCTTCTGTATCGGGAATGACCTTCAGAGAAGTTGCCTTCATGAAAAGATCAGATCATTCCACCGTGCCCCCCTTCGATGAATAACTGCCAGGTTACTTAACGGGAGCACAAAGCCTGATGTAGTCTGGTTGCTTAAGCCGGCATGGGCTAGTTCTGAGCCACAAATCTTCCTGTTACTCACCTGCACATAAGAATCCTAGTTCTCTCAGAGCTTCGGAAATGCATCGCTCTGAAGAGTCATACACTTCCAGGATTATCTTGATAAACTTGTGAAGTTGCACGTAAATTAGCTAAGATAAGGATATTTCCATGGCATATAATTGAGCCTATTTAGTGAATAGGCTACTGTGTAAATTTTGCCATCAGCTGTCGGACCACGTTGTTTCACTTAGTTTTGTAATAATGTTTAAACCTGTCTCATCACTCACCAGCTAGTGTTCCACTCTTGATAGGTAGGTGAACACGGGCTGCTGGGTCAGATGTTTCTGTCAACGGTTAGGACTTGATATAGTAGCTACTGACGTGTTGGATTGTTCCAGCATCTTGAGGCATGTCACGAGTTCTTAACAGTCTTCTACGCAGGAAGTTTGCGACTCCTGTTCGCTCCATTTTTTCGGCAATTCGCCTGTAACAACTGTCAGCGCAAATGGATGTTTGCCAATTCACCTAACAGTTGTTTCTGGTGCCTAAAGAGTGTTCTTCCAGGGCGTTGGTGCAACTTTGGGGATACCTACTGCCTAGTACCTATTGAGGGCCAACTTAGTGTGGATAAGTTTACTGAGAAGACTAAGCCTTACTAGCTAAGCTTACCATAGCATTCATTCTGAAAGAAGGATGTAGTGAGCTATTCGTCACTGCACTTGTTAGAGACGAGTTTACCAGTTGTTCCGCGCTTCTGTGTCCTATATTCTAATTATCTTACCTTCTCTTCCTTTAGGATAACCACCATCATTTGCTCCTCCAAACGAGCGATCGAGTTTTGTTTTCGAACCGCAGTCAGCTGACCAGTAGTCGCAATCTCCAGACGTTGCTTGTCCCAGCGCTGTACATGAAACACAATTGGCCTTTGCGGGTAAATCCTGTTGTTGCGGACTATGCGTATACTATTCCGTTCACAGCTACCCGTGTAACTGGCGTTAGGGAGGCTAACTGCTCCATATGTTTTATCGAAGTTTACTATTTCGATAGTCCTGCTGGTCCTAGAGAATACTCTTGCCTTTTATTTATTACCGTTTACTTTGGAACAACGTTTTATATCATGTTGGTACTCGGATTGCTAGAAGCTTTTCTGAAAACAGGATCTGTTTAGTCCTGAAAAGCAATCCGCTACGCGTCTCGTTATCAGATGGATGTAGCAGAACTGGTCGTATCCCTTTGGTTGACGGTTTTCATAATCTTCGTACTGATCAAATCCTCCACGAGGATAGCAGAATAAGCCAATTAATCAGCTTAGCTAACGGCGTTTTCCTGGACTCTAATTTGTAAGTGTTACTTCTAACTGCTACTGTCGATATGTGCTTGTCATAGGATGTAATATGGATCACCTCATAAATATGAGGGACACAAAACATGCATAGGTTTGGTCGTTGGCTTGTTCACTAAGCCTGCCAATTCGTTTGCGAACGTTTCATCACCAGTCGAGGTGACATCATCAGTGCGTTATTTGGGAGCGCTACGCACAACTACGTTCCCCAATAACGCACTGATGATGTCACCTCGATTGGTGATGAAAGGTTTGCAATCAAATTGCCCAGCTCAGCGAACAAGCCAACGACCATCTACGCTACCTGGGCTACCGACATGCATAGGTTTACAGTGTTTCAGGGTTAACCTTGTTTTATACCTGAACATATAGTACCAAAATGTGTTGACTCATATAAAATGAAGCTGGAAACAGCCACTTTTTTCGGGCACGCGATGTTTCCAGTTGATTGATGTCATTGGACGAGGTTTCCTGTTAACCCCAATACTATCGTACAGCAGAGGCCGTAGCTTTTGGAAGGTCTAATTCCCAACATAGTTGGGATCGCTCCTCAAGTGCTTTTCTGTGTATCTTTTTCAAGCTTTCCACAGCGTGAACTAAGGCCAAGTTCATGTTTTGGATCCATGTGCATACACTATGAATTGCTAAAAATATATCAGAAAATAATCATTCTGATTCGCGTGGTAATCAGATAGCGATGGTTTCACCTCGTTATTATTGGTGCTCGTCGTCCTATTTGCAAGCCAACTGGTTCCGGTGAAACTTTCACTCAAATTATTTATTCCGTATGGATTATCCGCAGTACGTGGCTATGAACATGGATGGCGGTCGTATCGCTGTCTCCGGTGAATATGGGTTCGCACACTACAGTTGTGTCACGAGACGTTGGAATATGTTCGGAAACGAGGTCCAGGTTAGTTTTCCGTTGTTCGGATTGTCTGATGAGTTTATTCAATCCTATACAAATCCAGCATCGTGATCATATGCAACAACTCCAACATCCACACTGTCCTGTAACTGTACAAACATTCCCCTGAATCCCTGTGCTGAGTAGAATGAAAGCTAAATAAGAATGGCGTAGTACTTGGAGCATTTGGAAATACAGTAACTCAACTGAGATTTGCCCTGTTTAGCGCAGGTGCTGAATTCGTTAGGCGTGCGGTTTGTGACTAGTCACAGTATCCTAGATAATAATATCCTATCGAGTTGCTACTGTCCCTATCGATATAATTGGTGAGATACGATGCGTGTTAACTGATAGGGAGCAATACGCCCTATCTTTGTTTTGCGTATCTAACCCGCTTTCGTGCCTACTCGTTGCCAACACGACGATGGAGTTGGGTATGTTATGTGTTGCTACCGCTTTTAGAATCGGGCACACCAGTTGTTCAAGACTGTTTACCCTGTTGCTCAGTTCCGGCCAAAGTAACAGTTCATTATCG
>NW_008751994.1:553408-553944 GCF_000715545.1 Opisthorchis viverrini | reverse complement strand
GAGGAGGAAGGTGGTTAAAAGAAGATTCATTAGTGACTACTTATAATAATACCTGAGTCCTTGGATGTTTTCTGCATCGATACATTGTTTCCAGGGTCTGTTCAAAAAGAAGCTGTTGTGATCCTGATATGAAGGTGGTTACAGTCGAATTGAGGGCTACGGGGTCTTCGCGCCTTCCTGGGCGAAACCCATGTGATCTTGCATGCAAATGGCCAGAGATATTGCAGGACATAGCACGCAACTGTTTGCAACGGCACGCATGCCTAGTTAAAGTTCACCTGTAACTGTGTGCTAGGGTTTTGCCCGCTGAGGTTCGCGAGTAGCACTCGGTCAATCGTGGTGGTGACAATTTATTTCGTTAGGATGCTCAGATGTGTTTATTTTGAGGTTGCTCAAGGAAGCACAATCGTACTACTGTTTGTGTTTTAGAGACGAGATGAATACTCAATTCACAAATGCACGGAGTTGAAACGCAATGTCTCCGTTCTTAATAAAATAGGGCGGCAAAAAAGCTGTTGCACAGGATAGTTATGCTG
>NW_008751994.1:551247-551620 GCF_000715545.1 Opisthorchis viverrini | reverse complement strand
AAGAACAGACCGATCAACCGAGTCGAATGCGCCTCGGAAATCCAGGAATACTAGAATCGTGGGTCGCTTATACGTATGGCGTTGTTCTAGCATCTGACGCAGTGTGAAGATTTGGTCAACACAATCCCTACCAGGCCGGAATCCCGCTTACTGCTCTCGAGTCAGCATCTCACGAGCCACCGTAAGGCGACGAAGCAAAATTGACGCCAACAGTCTCGTTACACCCGGGTTCGAGCTTATCCCCCTGTGGTTACAACACTCACTACGCGCCCCTTTTTTTGAAAATGGGCACTATCACCGATTATCCCCAGTTGTCTGGGACAGACTCCTTTTCCCAAATGCAAGCAAACAGGTCGGACAGGCGCTGACTGAG
>NW_008751994.1:544982-550780 GCF_000715545.1 Opisthorchis viverrini | reverse complement strand
TAAGTAGTGCCATCGTTCGGTCTGAAAAAAGCTAGATGAATTTTCCAGAAATGTAGGCGTGATGAAGGAGTGTTCAGACAAAATATAAGAGGAATACTGCATTGTCATAAACTCCAACATACTTAGAAGGGGACAATACTATACTTCCACTTGTAAGGGTATCCGACCCAGAAAAGACCTATTAAAAATTCAAAATTTTCGACTATTTTTGAGGAACAACCTTTTTATCAAAGTATTTGTTATTTTTGTCGTCTGTGTCCGGAGAAGATGTTTTGATTTTTTCGGCAACCAATAATAAATCATCTAACGATGAATTGAATTGGTGCACCTACTAATTCCTAAAGGGTTCATTCACCCTCATACCTTCAAAGGTGGCTTCTAAAGCTTCCAGATTCTTAGTTGTACCAGAAGCGGGAACTATATGTTTCGTGGATTATTTATAAAGCCCACCCCAGGGAACGATCATTTAAGGTAGTCGCTATGTCAGTAAAAAGCCTTTTGCTGATTCATTTGACTTGCGCTTGAGCAGGTGTTGAGATGAGTCAGATTTGATCGACATTGTTTTTGTGCACCGATGGTTCGTAGTTTAATTTCCACTATACTGGAAACCAGGAGAACTCGGTGCAAGCTGAACCAGTTGGAGAGGTTCAGGACAAAGTGTATTGTTCGTTGTTGAAATACGGAAAAACTAGTTTTCTTCTGGGAAGATTGATAAGAAATAGGCATATAAATGATCCTTTATGGGACATCAAAACTTATTTGAACGCCTTTACTCCAGAGTAAATTTGTGAGATGTCAGAAGTAAGTGATCTTTATCGATAAATCGTCTATTCAAAAGGTGGGCACCCAGGGAACTACCAGTGCGATAGCATTGCGTAGGTCATCTTTGGACAGTGGCCTTGGATGTACAATACCCGGATCTTGCTGACTACCGTTGTGGGTTGGTCATCATCGCCAGCGACAGCATAACATTTGTGTTCAACAGAAACTTTATTGACATCGATTAGCAGCCATATCTTGTGGCGTCTCCAGCCGCGAACATGGGGAGCTCACGTGGAATCCATCCTGGAGCCACCCAAAACCTCCACAAACAATTGGCTGAAGAACCCTCGTAATCACTAGGTGATGCTCAGTAAGGAAATGAGTGTGATTTCTACCCACCAGCTTCTGTAGTTCGTCACCTTAACAGAACTATCAGCGCTTTTGACCTGGAAAAAGTTTCAAAGTCCAACCACTATAAGTCTTATGGAAATCACGATGTGGACAAGCATCATCCAACTAAGGTGGATATTACATGATTTTTGTTTATTCTAATAAGAAACAACTTCACGAGATAAATGCGAGCGAACAAGCAGTTTCAATTCTTCGGGAAGATGGCCACTTATGGATTCAAAAGTGTTTTTGGTTGTTCATAAAGTTCTTTTACAAATATGAACACATTCCTACATCTAATTAGCCAACAGGTTAATCTGCCCAACCTTTTGTCCCCTCTGTCTTTTATTTTAGATCCCAAAAGATACTACGAGGAGAATTACTTGCCAGCCAGATTCTAGACACAATGGTCAAACACTGGATGCCTGTAATGGAGTTTAAAGCCTACAAACCTTCTCAAGTTTTATACACAAAACAATCATTGTACGTTTCTAGGCAATTAAATACTTTTATACATTGTTGTCCACGGGAAAATACACCATTATTTTAGTGTAAGTCGGGAGAGGAGTTCTATTTGACTGAGGAAGTCGGGACTCCGCATTCAGCTTATCTTAACCACTTCCAAGACACCAAGAATATTCGTACATTCATCGAGATCTCCAAAACATGAAAACCTTACAGTTCATTTTCGGGACCATGCTTGCGGAAGCCTAGAGAGTCAAACCTCATTCTTGCATCCGGCTTTATTTTCTTTCGATCTCCCGATAAGTAATTCTCCTGATGTAGATGAGAAAACACTTCATCGTCTTCACTGCCAGGAAGGCGATCAGTCAGTTTTCGTTATTTTCTCGAATAGGTAAATGTAATAAAATATTCGCCCATCGCAAACTGGAGTGTGTGAACAAAACGACATCTGAAGCAGAGTTTCACAAATTTAGGCTGATCTGAATCAGGCCGCTTTCCGGCCGCAGCTGGGACGACGTAAGATAGTGATATACGAGTAGAGGTGGTAGGATAAACAAATACGCCAGTCGACTAACTAACTGAAAATTGGGTCAAACTTTAGAACAGTGACCATAACCGGTGAACTGTACTCCTCCCATAAACCTCATTTTCGTAGTCAGGCTAAGAACGTCCGGACCATCAGGAACCACCGTTTTTTGCTATCATTACGAGGATTCTTGATGCAATTCGTCCAAAGCTAAGACAAAGGTGCTCAATTCGAGTAACAGGACGAAAAAAGCTAATGAAGAAGTCGCGCAAAATGCCCACAAACGAAACTACTCGCGTCAAGTCGGTAGACGAAAACCTCAGTGCTATGTCTTTCGTAATGTCACAACCCGCCACAAAAATGCTGGTCTTCAGGTGTTCAGATACTCTGCATCAGGCCTTGGCAAGAATATCCAGCGGACTAGTCTTGTCTATCTAGTTGGCTACTCAAACGGCTCCCTTCGGTTAGTTTCCGAACGATTTCCGGAATGCTCCCCCAGATACTCATTAACAAGTTGCGCATGGTGTAATTTTATTACCAAGTGGTTGAACCAATCACGTCACCAGTCTTCATATACCTTCTGATGCAGTTATTTCCATTCAATACAATACAATACACCCAGAGAACCGATTGCAAGCGGTATCGGACTCATTCGGCAGTGTTCTGGTCAACAAGATCTATAAGTAACTAAAAGGCAGACCAGTTGGTGTCAAACTAACGTAAAATCCACGCGATTGCGAAAAGCCTTTGCGCGGATGAAACAAAAAAAGTAAGGTTGGGCTGGTATCCATTACGGCTCGTTTTTCAGTTTTGTGGATTCCGATACACTGATACATACCCCAGGCTCCTATCCCAAAAGAAAAAGTCCTTATGCTTTTCACAAGTCTTTTAAGATGGCCAAGTGTGAGACACAAAGCTTCCCTATAGAATAACTCACAAAACACGAGCAACACCAGTAAATTACTGTTAACCGAATCTGCGTAAAGACACTGTACAGAAACTCATAAATGTGTCGGAATAAGGATTGGCCAACTGCAACAACTAAATAGTGGAATAAAACAAAATTGTTCAACTGTAACACCCCTTCGGTGCCAAGCGGCCATGTCATCCGTAGGAAGCACGAGGACTGGGATATTGCCAGGTTGCTCAGTCGAGACGCGGGAAGTTGAGATGCAGAGGTCGGGTTCGGACCACGGTTCTTCCGGTCAGCGAATTCGCGTGGTAACCATTGAGCCATCTTGTCCCCTGAAACAACTAACCGATTAATAAATGGAGAAACGAACAAAACCATTTTCAAATAAGCATTTTTGCTGTATCACCACAATGAGGAGTGTCCAATGATAGCAGTCAGGGTAATGAGGCTTAATCGCATTCTAGGGCGGACTGTCACTGACTTTCCTTAATAGAACTTGATCTTTTTCAGCATACGCGTTACCAGTGGACATCATTTTCCCCTTGAAATGAGATGAGGTTTTGGATTCAAAAAAGGACGTTCGCTTTCTCGAGCCTTTCTTGGGAAATTCACATAGACTGCAAATATATTCACGTCATTTTGCGGAACCCAACTGAAAAGCGCATGTGATACTGCATTAGTCATGCTAGTACCGTCCCAACCTTCTGGTGTTACTAGAGATTCGGGATCTGCAGGCAGGGAAAGGCTGGGAAGCGTTAAACTATACGTCTCGGTAGGTTTGAAAACTTGAGATGTTTCTTCATGAGAGGGGCTAGCGTACTGAAATGATGGTGCTTCATCGAAATTCAGCCACTGAGATCATTTCGGTTGGCGAAGTTAAACAATTAATATTGAGGACGAAAATTCTGACAGTATTGACTTTAACTCATCGACTCCTAACTGCATCCTCTAAATCTCTTAATAGCCAATCATATGCCAGTAGAGAAGAGCCAATCGGAACACAGAAAAATACAATAATCAGGCTGTATCGGCGTGACCTTGCATTTCAAATGCTGTGGGAGTTAGTGTGGAAGGAGGCTGTATGGATAAACCTCTACATAATATCGCGACTAATAAAGATGGTGAATACTATCGGGAACTTGCGCAAATTAAACCGGATTTGACACCTTTTAGCTTTCCAGAAATATATATTGCAAACTGGAGAGCATATAGCAATGTCCTCGCTCAAGACGGTTCGACCGCTCCATCGGAGTACCGTGCACAATACACTGACTTTCTCAAAAAAGGATTTCAGAGGGCGAATCCAATTCAAACCTGTTCAGGAGTGAATCCCATCACTGTGGTGGATCAGGATCTATCTCGTATAACTAAGTTTCCAAAAGAGTGATGAACAGCCTTGCGATGGAATAAAATATATCTTAACAAGATTACTAGTGAAGGAGAAATTGACGTAATACACTCTTATTTGTAAGATGGACTTTTGCGCTAGATTATCTTGCAGCCGAGCTAGGACTTTCATATGTTATAAAAGTAAGTGACACAAGGCTTTTGTCCCAACCTGAGTTTGTAGGGAGTATTCAAATGAAAGTAAAATCCTTTCCGTCACCGAGAGCGAATTCTTAACTCGAGTATCGTGCAACGCGGTAATCGGAAAAGTGTCCACTCCTTTATGATCTTAAGCATCAAAGTGAGTCACAGACAGACAGCCATAAACTTTTTATAGGGAAATATCATTTTTCACTCAACTCAACCATAGGTCTGCCTGCAAAAGTGGAGCATTGCTACTGATGTGCATGATTGTTGCTCCACTTGGTTGTGGGCGAATCTTCATGTACGCTTTCGAGAACTCGGTAAAATAGTTCGATCAAACTTCACTTGGAGAGGGTGTGACCATCGGAAGTGGTTTGAAGCCAATTGAGAAGTCAGCTTTGAGAAGGGTTTGGTTGGCAAACGGTGGATTAAAAACCTAGCCCATTTTCCCTTTGATACACAATCCCTCTGGCTTCCAACTAAACTACTAGGATATCCGAGTTTTAAGATGGACGGGAAACAGTCAGCCAAATCTGTTTTGATCAGCCTTTTAAATGGTCTTGTTGGCTATTGTGGGGCGACTGAGTTTTGTAGGGGCTAAATTCATTTTGGTCGGGTAAGGGTTAGTGACCTTCTGGTTCAAAGCACTTCAGATGGTTCCTCCTGAGTGTCACGTGAAAAGTTCGTGTGGTCTGAATGAATTTATAGGCTCTATGGTGCTTTATTTAAGGGGTTGAAATTAGTCGGACTTTTGGCCGGCTTGGACTGTGTACCTCATATCTAAACCACTTATGATGGGGAATCGTCTTCATTGGTGATCGAACACCGCTAAGTTTCAGGTCGACTGATTCAGAACTGTCATTCACATTGTCCGCAGTAGTATAGTTGAGGGACAGTCTCCAGGTGGATAAAACTAGAGACTGTTTACAAAGGCACATGTAGCGACTGCACTAAGGTCTACCTAGAACGACTACGGAACTTCTTACCATTATGGACGGACACAAGAAAAGAACAAACAGACCACCAATAAATCCACACAAATATTGAACACTCGTTAACGGCTCAGAAATGGTGATAGATACAAAATAAACTTCGAAAATGGAGAAGTTTCGAAGCATATTCTGCGATTCACGCCATGACTGGTGGCCGGTGCGGCAGAAGTGGCTATGGACGACACAGGGGGCTTAGAACTAACAAGCGTCGTGGGGCGGT